>NW_008682729.1:0-13214 GCF_000695815.1 Acanthisitta chloris
CGGGGCCGCGGAGGTGCCTCGCCCGCGGTGCCGCTCCGGGCCTGTCCGTGCGCCGGCACCGGGCGGGTTGTAGCCTCGTTGGCTTTCGGGGGTCTCTCCCCTCCTCCAGAGCAGCAGTGCCCAGCGGGACTCGGTGGCTGGGGCTCCTCAGGGCCGCGGGGTCGCTGCTGCCCTTCCGGCTGGGTGGTGAGCTTGAGCTCGTTCCATGGCTGTTCTGCCGTGTGTTTTTCTCCCTGTTCTATGGCAAAAGCCATTTAGTTTCATTTTGGTCAAAATATCCTTTAAAAGTTTTCCTTGCACAAGTTTCCCTTTACTCTGTGAGTGTTTTCCTCCTCTCACAGCGTGGTTGTTGGTCACTCATTGTCTGCAGGTCAGTTTATATCAGATGTGGTGATTTATTGTCCCAGGAGTGGATGTGGTGTGCTCCCTGGGGATCATGGATTGCAGGCAGATTTTGATAGTTTTGCTGTGATGGTGTTGGGTTCAGTTCTTAGCCAAACTGCACCAGGAGGGTTTCCGTGCTGATCTGTCGGTGAGGAAAGCACCACAAGACCTTACCTGCCTTGTAAGTGTGGGAGTGACCTGGCCAGGTCTGTTAAGAGCACAAGATTCCTTGTGGAACTCCTTATGGAATTCCCTGCTCTGTGCCACCCTGGTGTGCCTCATGCTGTGTGGGCACAGAGCTGTTCACCATCCTGCTGTGCAGTCAGTGTTTGCATGTTAGGAATCTGTCGTTTCGAGATGCTCAGGGAAAGGGGGAAGAGTTACCACTGGGTTTGGGAAGTTTCTCATCATCTTCTCCCAGTGGTGTCGAAGTGCTCTGGAGCACCAGTTGTGAGAGCAGTCTGAGAGCTCCACTAGAGCTCTCCTTGATGTGCTCCAGGATGTTTCCTTCTGTGGATCACTGTCTCTAGCATCCTTCACATCCTTCCTGCTGCATCCATTGGTTGGCACTGGAAGCACAGCCCTGCTGGCTTGAGATCTGCTCCACTTCTGTATTTCTCTACCTTTTTTTAATGTGACTTCTCAGTATCAAAGTAGAATTACCGTTTCTCACATTCCTTTATTTCTTTAGCTTTCCCCACCCCAGTTACAGTTAGCAAAGCCTCCCTTTATGTGCTGCACAGAGAGGTAAACCTGTGTTGAACGTTGTAATCTTTTAACCAGGTTCCAGTTTGGGGGTTTGTTTGTTGGTTTTTCTCTTGCTCTGAGAATGTGAAGTCCACAGAATCCTCTTCCCTTTGAAGGAAGTGTCCATCCACTTTGCTTTGCTCACTTGGATGTTGTGCAGCTTTCCCTTGGTCAAGCCTTTGGCACAGCAAGGGGATGATTGCTGCTGACAGCAGGGGCTGTGTTCTGTGGGGTTGAGGGAATGCTGCTTAGCTCATGGGTATTTAAATTTTAATTCCATTTCTTGCTGCTCAAATTATTCTTAGCTGCGAGGAAAAACATTCTGCAGTTTTCAACCAGCTGCTGAAATTGTTCCTGAAGGGTTTGTCCTGGCTCTGTGCTCTCCCAGGGGTGAATGCAGGTGGTTCTTGTGTCTGTAGGTGAGGTAACACTTCAGAGTGTGTATTGGATTTCAGTGTGGCTGAATTGAGACCTGCAGAATGGGGTAAAATAATGAGTGGAGGAGCAGAAGGCAGGCAAATAGCTCTGATTCTGAGGAATGAGATTCCTTGTGAGGGCACTCCTGGCTGAGAGGTAGGGAGGATAGTTGGAAACAGCAGATTTCTCTGCCTCCCATCCTGCAGGTCAGGCACCTGTGCCTGGCCTGTTTGAGGGATGCCCTCCTGTTTGAGAGATACACATTCTTGTCCATGGAATGAGTAAAATGCAGAATAATCAGACTTGTGTTGTGCCTGTGCTGCAGAGAGGACTTGTGTGTGGCAGGTAACTCCAGGCTGCTGCTGTACCCACTGAAGGGTGGCTGCTCCCAGGGGGATGACTCAGGGAGGGTGTCTTGAGGAGGATGCTCACCCTGCAGCTCCTGGCCCACTCCAGCCTGTCTGGTGGTGTGAGGTTTGCTTGAGTTCAGGTCTGGGAGCTTCTCTGCTCTGAGGTGTGGGCTGACTCAAGGTCTCCTTGTTTGTCCTCACTGCAGGGGTGGCACCAGCTGTCAGGGGGTGGTATGGTGCCTCAGCTTTCTGATTTTAATCTCTCGCTGCAAATGAGTTAGTCTCCTCAGCCTCCCTCAGCACAACCCAAAATAATTGCTTTTCTCTACATTGTTTTGAATTTTCTCCTTTAAATGTGTAATCTGTGCCCTTGCTTCAGCACGAAGATGTTCTCCCTCAGTGCCAAACTTGGCATGGAAGGCTGCAGGCACTCTGCCACCAATTCAGCACCAAGTGTCTGCCAGAATGGGAAAAGGAACCTCTTGCAACAAAAAATACAATTAAACAGCACCTGGCAGTTTATACAAAGCTCAGGAATCCATAAACTTTACGTGTTGCTGCAAAACAGTTGCAGATGGTCTAAAGTGATGATTAAATATTGCTGCTGTTTGCCCAGATCCTCCGTGTTTGGTCTGTGATTACAGAGGGTAATTAAGAGGACAAAGCCAACTCCAGGGCTATTCGGAGTTCTCTCTCAGTTGTCCTGGGAGAGAATAAGGAGATTATTTGAATTCCCATTAAATGCAGATTTCATCACTGTGAGTGATCATTGCAGATTGTTAATTTTTTAATGGAATATTAGTAAAATCGGATACCAGAAGAAGCAGGAACTGATGGGATGAGGTCTGACTTCACCATGCTGGGTGATCTCCCTGTGGTCTGACTGGGTTGAGGGCAGTGTGTACTGGGATGGATCTCTGTGTATCCATGGAGGCACATCATCATTTCTGCTGCTGGTACAGATAATTTACTGTCAATTTGCAATGTAATGGATACATCTGATGGCAAGGGCAGCTCAGCTGAGCAGGTCATTGACTACTTACAGCATTATTACCCTGGTAGCTCCTCTCCTGCCTGTGGGTTCCAACAGGGAGCCAACACTGGCTCAGCTGTTGGCCTCAGCCCTTGGCTCTGCTCCTGGGAGTACAGCCCCATGCTGCCAAACTTGTCTTGGTGCTCTCACACCAAGACATTGCAAGTGAATTTCTGGTTTGCTTTATGACATGTTCTCTTTGGCCATCAAACGAGAGCATGTGTAAATGTGTTGAGGAAGATCTCTGCCCCGCAGGACTCTCAGTGGCTCCTCGGGCAGTTTGGAGCCTCACAAGGGGGGCTGGAGGGTACAGGGGTACCAGAGATTTCATTCTCTCTGAAATTAATAATCCATGTGGGTGCAGTGCACACCTATCACAGCATTTGCCTCAGTTTGTGTGATTTTGGAGCTCTTCTGTCTCCCGGAGATTTCTGGATTTTCCTGGTACCAGTTTTTAATACAGATCCTGCACCATTTAGAAGTGTCGTGTGTTGTGCTTCAGGAAGGAAAAAAAACAAGGAAAAGTGAGATTGATAGTAGCCTGGTTTGTCACAAACGTTGGAAATGAAATTAGGAAGTTATTGAAGATGCCTCTGGAGATTTGGGCTTGCTTTCAGGATCCCGAACTGACAGCTGATGTGTTGCTTTCTGAGCGGCTCTTCAGAGCAGGCTGCAGCCGGCTGGGGTGTGGGCACAGAAGAAGCTGCATCATTTATGAAGATTTATTTCAGACTTCATTAACAAATAATTTCTGAGCTTCACAGTAACGAGGTTACTTATGAAACAGATGCCTTAGTAATATGAAACTCTTGAGTATTTTCTGAGTAATATGAAGCTACCAAGACTTCTCTAAACCTTCCTTGATGTTTGGCGAAGGCTGAAGCAATCAGGGGCCTGAACGATGTGTGTTCAGATTCTGTGGGGTACTTAGCCCTGATATTAATGTGCAATCACTGCTTGGAGGGAGACCAAGGGCCTTGGCAGGTCGTTGTGCTTTGATTTAGGACATGATTTCTCTGTCCCTCACAGCACACATGGTGGGTGCTGCTCTGCCTTACCTGGCTGTGTGCAGACCAGGACTTGTCTCAGGTGTGTTTCTGGAGACAGTCTGTGCCCAAAGACCTGGCCCCAGGCAGTGACAGCTCAGGGTATGTTAGGTACCAAGCACAACTAGTAGAACTGAGGGCTGGGAGAGAAAGGGAGAGATAATTCTCCCTTTCCCAATCACTAGCTTTTGTTTACTTTATCGTATTTTATAAGCGGCACAGCTTTTTTTAAACCCTTTTGTATTCATTGGTTTTTGTGTGCTGATATCAGTGTTAGATTTAAATGAAAATGCCTTCTGAATAAATCACTGTGAATGCCCTGCATTCAACAGGAACGGAATTAAGCTTAACTAACAAAACAATTTCAAAATGCTTTTCTTGTGCCTTTCCTGATGAATTCCATCTTCTTGCCGGATTCACCCTAGCACAACTGAGTCAAAACCCCACATTTCGTTTATCAAATTATTAACTTTGTCTTTTCTCCCTCTCTAGAAAGGCAAAACTCATGTAGATGTGTGTGAAGCTGTGGAATTGGTTAAATAAATGTGTTTGGACACGATACGTGTGTTTGCTGAGCGAAATGCACCAGCCTCAGTGCAGCAACGTACAGGCTTAATTCTTGCGGGTTGGTAACAGTCCTTTGGAAAACACAAATGCAAACCCAAGATGAAAATCAATGAGCAGAAGCTAATGCCTGCCTTAAATCAGTTGTTCACGGCTGTGCATCTCTTGTGGAATGAGCAGGACCCAGGTGTTCCGCTCGGGCCTTGGTTTCGTGGCTTTAATAGCACTGGTTGGGAACGGCAATATCCTTAGTGAGGTTTTGCATAACATCAATAACGAGAGGCAAAGCCTTAATGCCTGTTTAATAGCGTTTGCCCGGAATTCAATTACTGCCTATTGCCAGGCTGCTGGCAGCATTAATGATCGCACGCGGGGCACTTCCATGATTTATCATAATGATCCTGGTATGCGGTGGAGACACCTCCCCCAACAATGCATAAATACCAACAGGGATAAAATAACTGAAATGGAAGCAGGGTGTAAATTTTGATGCTGCAGATTGTGTATTCAGAGGAGATGGAGTGGGTTTCATGATGGAGTTTTAATTTTGGATTTGTTCTGGGGTGCAGTCCCTTCCCATGGCACGTTACAGCACTCTCAGCCCCATGTCACACCTCAGGCTCACTGGGGGCTTTGGTCCATTTTGGTGCTTAGAAATGAGAGTGAGGAATGAGTTTCTGGCTCCCCAAATTAGGAACATCCAAGGCAAATCCTGTCAGGATTTTGCTGTAAATTTCAGGATTTATGTTGCTAATTGCTATATTTGTGTTTGTGACATTAATGTGTCCAAGGTGATTTAGGATGAATTGGGTGTTCCTGAGGGAAGTGGAAGGACATAGGAAGGGCAAGAGACCATCGTCTCATCAAGGACACTGAGTAAGGATATATGGATTTACTTGTGTTTTTTCCTTCAATGATGTCATGTAGAAGAGCACCATTTTCCTTGTTCTTTTCTTTATTGGGTTGCTGGTTGCTTGGGGAGGGTTTGAAATATTAGTTGTTGTCAATAACACGCTAGTTTCCAAATGGATTTATGTGAAATTATATTTTAATGTACCTAGAAGATAAGTAATAGGAATCTACTTAAAAAAAAAACCACCCCAATCCACAAAACCCTCCAAGCAAGTAAATTTTTCATTTCAAAGAATCTCTGGGTATGCTTCCATGTCACAGCTATTGAGTTATGGGCTGAGTAACTGCTTTAAAAGTGCATGGAGGCACTTTAGAAGAGTTTTAAGTCAGGAATGTACTATCGGTAATGGAAATGGCAGGGAAGATGTAGGGAGAAAGGAGACAGATAACAGAGCTCGAACAGGTCTGCCTGGGAGCGAGCAGTTACAGCTTTGATTTGTGCTAATGTGTTGTCTGGGAAACTTGATTCTGCATCTTCCTCAAAGAGGTGACAACGTGGTAACCCTGAAAACAAGGTGAGCTTGGCCAGGCTGCTGTCCAGCCTGCTCCTTAATTATAATTAACTCCTCAAGTGCTTTCCACGAGGTCACTGGGTTTTTTTACATCTCCTGAAAGCAGTGTTTTCTCGGAGAAGAGCTTTCATTTGCCAGTGTTGCACTAAATCCCTAGGTGAGTGCTCTCTGGGCTGTGCCATTGGTGCAGTATGTGCAGAAGAATCAGAACCTTATGAGCCTGGAAGGTTTATTGCCCTCTGAGACCCAATAATTCCCAACCTCCCAGAGCTGGAAATGCCTTGTCTTGATATCCACACGCATGCTGGACCTGGCAGGAGAATGATACTGTCACCTGTTCCCTCTGCACCTTTCTTTGAACCAAACCCAGGCAGGGTCCCAGTCTCAGTTAAAAGCAGGACCTGTGTTCATGGGTGCATGGTGTGACACAGTCCCACAGAGCAGAAGAGAGGGGACTACCTGCCAGGTGGTGTTTTATGAGTTAGGCTGGACACATGTTAGACCTGATGGAGTTAGAAAATCATCTACCAAGCCACTTCAGCTTTGGTAGGAAGTAATAATATTTTTCTTACTGTTTTGATTGTTCCTAACACATACACTGCTTTTAAATTGTAAGGAATTAAGCTTTGTTTTCCTGTAGTTATAGAGAGTGGAATACTCGTGTTGCAGCTTGGTTGTCCTTCAAAAAATACAAGTGACCAAATTTAATGTCCTTGTAGTTTTTGAAGGGAAGAGTTTTGCCTTCTGCTACTATCATCCTTTTCTGCCTAAATTAAAGCATTATTAAATGACTTTTTCTTTTCCCCGGCAAATTACCTTTAATTTGTCAATCAGATAAAAGTGATGGAATAAAATAATAGGTTGTTCCAAGCAAAGCATGATGATTTGGGCATTGTTTTATTCAGTGTCAAGTCCCTGCAGAGCTGCAGCAAGCAGCAATCCTGTCCTGCCTATGCTGAACTGGGCTGATTTTGCTTCACATGTCAGCAAACTTCAGGCAGAAGATGGGAGTGAAATGGAATTCACACAGGAATTCAATATAATCTCTCATATGTCTTGGGTAAAAGACGATCTGTCTGCTGGCTGTGAAATGTGGGGCTGTCTCAGCTGAGTCAGCAGATTCAGGATCCTCATGGCCAGCTGTGCCCCCTGAGCAGGACTGTTTGGCCACTCCTTGTCTGTGCACTCCTTGTCCTTGCTGCCTATGAAGATATTTTCCCTTGAATCATGTTCATAGATCAAACAAGGTAGGATGTTGACACAGCTCTTGGCAGGGGCATTCATCTACTCATGTGATGTTCCACTTCAGTAAATTAATTTCCTTTCCAGTTTTCAGAGGTGTTAAGCTTCGTGTAAGCAAATGTTTTAAACAACTTGTAAGAATTTCCTCAGTATGGCTTGTAATATTGGTGTCCTGGTTTGCAAGGGTCACTAAAGACTTGTAGTAATTCACCTTATTTCTCTGACTTCAGCCTAACAGAGGGACAAAAAGACCTCGTGATGAAGAGGAAGAGGAAATCAAAGCACGTCGAAAACAAGCCACTGCCCGAGAGCACAGTCGTCACAGGGAAGAGGAGTCTGCTGCTCTGGAAGAACCTGATGATGAGAAGAAGAAACTCCTTCAGATAATTGAGAGGGATGGAGAAGAGGAAGAGGAGGAAGTAAGTCACTTTGTGTCCTGTGGGAATAACCAAACACTAAACCACTTCTCTGTGATTTCCGTTTCTTACCATGTAGATGATGAGACTAATGTGATTTTCCTGTGCCTCATACAGCTAAAGGTTGTGGTTTTGCTTTTCGGCCCTGCAGGGTGTTCATTAATTTCAAATTTCTGAAAGATATCAGCTGCAGGTTTACAAGGGCAAAAGGCAGGGGGACTTTCAAGCCTAATCTCTGTTTTGGTCTAGGAATACTCAAATCACCTCCTAAAATACATTTTAAGGAAATAGCTTCTGTGTTCTAACCAGTTTTCTAGCTATTGTTCTCATCAGTACTCCCAGCCATGCAGCTTCTCCCCTTCTCATAGCTGTGCAGCACCAGCAGCAAATAAACAAACATTCTTCTGTACAAGAAAGGTCTTGGGTCAGAGGAGGGGGGTAGCAGCTGTCAAGGGTAAATGATTTCAAGCCTTGGAGACAGAAATCCAATGCTGCATTGGCCTTTCTGTCAAGGGCCAGGGAAAAGATCACTTTATAAATGTGACACGTGGATTGGTATAAATCTAGAAGATATTTGCTTCCTGCTGCCTGTGTCCTGTTTGATAAAAAAACAAGTGATATTCACCACTGCAGGATCATGTAGCTTTGTAAAATATCATTGTCCTCTGTATACAGCATTGCCAGCATCCATCTCTGAGAATCTCCCTCGTTTTTTTGATGTTGAGCTATTGCCATGACAGTTGTTGCTGATAGCAGGGAAAGATAACGCAGGATTTCTGTAGTGTTTGAGCTCTGGGGAGGATGGATGGACAGAGCCACGAGACCTCCTGACTGACTGGAGACTTGTGGATTCCTGCAGTGTGCCAATCCCTTGTCTTTGTCAAGTGGAGTCCTCCCAGCCAAACATTTTAAAGGCTGGAAGTTCAAGGTTTCTTTAGAACTCACATATTTCGTTTATTTCCTTGGACTGCCGTTAATATAAGTGCTGTTAAAATGTGCTTTGTCCCAGTAAATTTGATGGGGAAGAAACTAATTTGTAGGACATGGCAAAATGAATGCAAATTAAATACAAGATACAAAGCTGATCCTCATGGAGATATTGTAGTGATACATGTTAGAGGAAGCAGAGAATCAAAGGGAATGGAGGGAAGCAGTGTCAGCATGTGTGGGTTGAAATCCCATTGCAGGAGAAATGTGCTTTGGGCACTGTAGTATTGATTACCTGGATGGGATGGTGACATGAGTGGGATGGTGATGAGACAGGTTGGGCTCAAGAGCAAAGGAAATCCAATAATAAAGGAAGTCTTGGACTAGAGTTGTTATTGTAATAGAGTTTGCTGAAGAAACGGAGATTTTCTCTCTCCTGCCAGATTTGGTCGCTGACCAAAGAATGTTCAATACCAGGAGCAACTCTTGGTTTAATCCTGAGCAGGAGATGGGCACAAAACTTGGCTTAAGATGTGAGGGGATTTTGTTTTTTGTTTTGAGAACTCTTAAATAGTGGTTGTGACACAGTCAGACAGAGCAGAGGGAAGAGGTTACACAAGGAAATCTATATCATCAATTTTTTAATAAAAGGAGTGCATTCAAATCATAAAACAAGGCAAATAGCAGGATAGTGTTTGTCAGTGTCAGGGAGGCAGCTGAGATTATGTTACTGCTGTACAGTAAATATACAACCCCAGCTGAGAAACACCTTAGGATCATTTACAAATAAAGAGAAAGTACTAGAGTAAAATATTGATTTTTTTTTTTTTTTTTTTCCTTTAGAAAAAGGCTTTAAAATAGCAGTGAAAGCTTATTCAAGTGAGGAAAATGTGAAGGAACATAAACTCAGGGCAGTTAAATGCAGGCTTAGAAAAAGCAACAGCACAGGGGAATTCTGTGGAGAAACTCTCCATGGGCACGGGCTGCGAGCAGAGGTTTGCTCTATGTCAGAAGCAAAAAGCCTTGATAAGTGCTGGTGGTGTCAGGTAATAATGGGTGTAAAACCAGCTGGAGGTCAGAGCTGGAGGGAGCAGTGGGTAGGGATGGTGTGTGAGGTGTTTGGCTGCTCTCTGCAGTGAGACTCCCAGGGCTGGTGGTTTGTTCCGAGGGCTCTGGGCCCAGCAGCAGTTCCACCACATCGCTCTAATTGCTCCAACCATCCAAAGCTCACTTTTCTGCCCCTTCTGATTTGGTCAGGAGGAACCTTTGGATGAAAGTTCAGTGAAGAAGATGATTCTCACATTTGAGAAAAGGTCTTACAAAAACCAGGAGCTACGGATCAAGTTTCCTGACAATCCAGAGAAGTAAGTTTATGCTCAACTTTTTCCCTTTGATTTGAAGTTTCAGCCCTAAATCAATATCTGGAATATACAGACGTTTTCAGTTACATAAGGTTTATGTAACAGCAGTTATTGCCACGCAGTTCTTCTAAATTGTGTTTGAAACTGACTCTGTTAATTAAAAATGGCATTATTGAGACTCTGGTGAGGCTGGTGTATGGCTGGCAGCATGGAGAGAAGGATGAACAGTAATTAAAGGTTTTATCCCATGATTTGGTGTGAAGATGTTGTGCTTGCATATGAGCCAGAGGTCTGTGTGGGGAGGGAATCATTTCATGGTATGGAGCTGCATGTTCCACAGAGTGCTGTGATGAGCAGAGTGGCTGGATGGGCTCGGAGAGCCACACATGGTGTGTGTGTTCTAGCGAGTCTCTTCCTCCCTTCAGGGTGTTCTGTTAGTCATGTTAAAGGGATTTCTTCCTACACTTGAGTACCATTATTTTTTGTCCAGTTTGCTGTTCTGTTCCTTACCCAAATTACTTTTATGGACTTCACACTCCTACAACCCACATACTAATATGTGGTATCTAGGGAAGGTGCAGCGTGCTGCAGAATTTATTTTATTGCCAGTTTTTTTTGCATGTGTAGCTACAGCATCTTGGTTTTAGTTTTTTATTGAGGTACTAGAACTGATTTACAGAACTGGAACAAATCTGCTTATTTACTCTATGTAAATTACATCGTAGGAAGGCTTGTCCTGCTATGGGATTAAACTTCAGCAGGCAGGTGTAGGACAGGAAGGCTCAGAAGTGCTGAGGCCATGTGCACCTGTGGGGCAAGTCCTACCTGGTGTCTACCAGAAGGTGGTGGTTTCTGTTTCGAACACAGCTGATGGACTTCTTGCCTTTTTATTAACCACTTCTGTCTTGCCTCAGGTTCATGGAGTCGGAACTGGATTTAAATGACATCATCCAGGAGATGCACGTGATCGCGACGATGCCTGGCCTGTATCACCTGCTGGTGGAGCTGAACGCTGTGCAGTCTCTGCTCGGGCTGCTGGGACACGACAACACAGATATCCTTCAGCTCTTAAAGCAGCTCTCATGGGAGAGGCTTTCCACAGACTTTTCTGTAATCTCTCATATCCTCTTTCCCAGGCTCCTGTAGGTGTTTTTCTCTTTTTCCCACCGCACTGAATTTATGTGCTGGTTTTTTTTCCAGTGAGAGCCTTCTTTGTTCAAGGAATATTGATTCTGAGTTTTTTCACTGCTATTATTCTTCCTTGTTTTATGACCCTTTCATCTGGTTTTGAGTGGCTCTGTTAGACTGTGAACAGATGAGCAGTAGAGGAGAAGTGAAGGTCTGGGCATAGTGGTAACCTCAGATAGTGCAAACTTCGTCTGGAATAGCCCCAGTGAAAATGAAACTGATTTACCTCTTTCTGCTGAGAGCTGAGCTGTCAGGCTGTCAGCTGTTAGCCATGGCCTAGCTCACCACATGCTGCACCTTAGTTTGTAAGTGTGATAGACTCTTCATGTTATCTTTCATGTTAGACCACACTCTATCTTTAGTTTGGTATGCTCAGAGCTCGAGGCTGCTGGTGGCCCCTCTGGTTAAGCACATATCCAGAGACATTTTCATGCTCAGTGAGTTGTGGTGTCACTGAACCTGATGTCTGTGTGCACCTGGCTCTTGTACCTCTGAAGATCTGAGGACAACTGAGAGTTTCCTGTCTGCACTGTTGAAGATTTTTTGTCGTTTGGGGCAAAAACAGTGTCTTTTTTGATTATTTTGGTGCCTTGATGCTTAGCTGTCAGCTGTTAACTAGCACTGTGCCTGGCTCACTACTGTGTAGCCTGTAAAAGCAGAGCTCAGCCCACATTGCTTGTAAAATATTCTACAGCATATTACGCTGAAAAATTGTGACATGACTTGGGAGACTGTGTCTGTGTCGTGACAAACAGTGAGTCAAGAGAGCAGTGAAGCCCTGTGAAAAGGGCACTGGTTGTAGGCTTGGGACTCCAGCAAGCTTTTCTTTTTTCCTTTTTATTGATCCATGGCCTTAGGAAAGTAATTCAGTCTTCACTTCTTTATGTATAAAGCAGGAGATAACACTTACCAGCTTTCCTGAGGTGTTTTGGAATACACAATGTGCAAAGGCCTGTTAGTGCTGTGATGCACAGATCTTGGTTTTCTTTTTTTGCACTTTTCCTTATAGCATTATCTATTGAGAATTCATAATTCATAATTCTTTCTAAGTGGGTGCAGTGATCAGAAGATAAAACCAAAACATAAATATTTTATTGCTTGCCAGTTTATATTAGAGAGCGTTGCTTATGTTTTTGGGTATTTTGACTTGCATCTGGTGAAGCCTTGATGTGAGTGCTGGTCCCTGCAAAGCAGCAAACCCCACAGCTTTCCTGTCTGAGATCTGTAAGGAAATGGCTCTCAAACAACTGTGTGTTAACAATTTATGTTTTACGGGGGGAAACTCCTCCAATGCAAATACAGTTTTGTGGCTACCATAGCTTCATTACTTATTTTTCTACCAGACATCAGACTTTTTGTGTGCTATGCACTATTATACTGAATTTCTCATTCACAGGGAAAATAGGAGCTATAGGAATATTGACTGGGATAGCAGAGCTGTTTTCCAGCTGAAGTACAGAGCAGTACAGCTTGCTTTGTCCTTTCAGCCATGAAAAGCTGTGTCCTGGGGTCACTGCTGCTGTCAAAGACTTGTCAGGGATTTCGCTGTGAACTCTTTTTATTCAGTTTGCAACTTGCCTGTCAGTGAGTTTACGGGTAGGAATTTGGCCTGAGAATTGCAATTTTGGGAAAAGTCTATTTTTTGTTATAAAACTGCTGCAGTATTTTGAGATCCATTGGAAGCAGGACAGGGACTGTAGTCATGCTGCTGCTTCTGTGCAGGGTAGAAGCACTATTAGAGTGAAGCATCTAGACATAAAACTGAATTGATACAACTCAAGTTTTCTTATGACTTTTTGTTAGAACAAACGGAAAAGATTTTTAAAATGAGCTTTCAAGGAGAGAACTAAACAAATGGCTCCTCAGATGTTATTTAAATGTGGTGTCTTGAGGGACTAATGCAAAGAGACAAAAGCAATGTCCAGGGGGAGCAAATAATCTGCTGAATGATTCATGCAGTTTTACACAAAACATGTGAATGAAAGATGATCACCGACAAGATATTATTAATGAAAGGCAGGAAAGCTTCAAGCAAGGCTTTGCTTTTCTATCTCCCAGATTTTATAGGACAACTGATACACTCACTGCAAGCCCCACAGAAGCTCTGCAGACAGG
>NW_008682729.1:13224-50438 GCF_000695815.1 Acanthisitta chloris
TGGAGTGTTTTGCTGTGCATTCTCAAAAGGACCTAGCTCAGTTGTCTTGGTAGGACCCAGGAGGCAGCAGTGTCTTCAGCTGGTTCCATCCTGAGACTTCTCTTCCATGAGTCGATCAAACCCCATTCCATCTATCTGTCCTCATCCATCATTACTAGCTCCCCAACCACCTTGGTGGTCCTTCACTCTCCTGTGTCCAGAGTGTCAAGGTCTCTCTTTTACTGGGAGAGCCCACAACTAAACAAAATACTCTGGAAGTTGCCCCATGAGTACAAAGGAGCAGGTAAGAATTCCTTCTGATGACCTGCTGGTTTTGCTCTTGCTGGTGCAGTGCAGTCTGTGAGTAGCCTTTGTCACTGAGGTGCCACACACTGCTGAGGTGCCATGCTGGTGACTTGCCTGCAGCTCATCCAGCAGAAGGTCCAGGCTCTCTCTTGCTGAGCTCACCTGTCCAGTCAGCCCCAGTGCATGGCTGAACCTTGCTAAGGAAAGACAGATGAAAATACTTTTCCTGTTGCTGCTTATGTGTCTGAGCAAATGCACAAATAGGAGACCTGGGAGCTGGTTTGTCAGCCTGGGCACTTGAGAGAGATCCATCACAGAGTGGTTATTTAGGACACGCAGAAAACCACGTCTCCTGCTCTACCCCTGGGACGCAGGCAGGATTGATCAGCGTGTCTGAGAGAATAGGGAAGTGGGTCTAATGAGCTGGAATACGTCTTGTCGTACAGGGGAACTGTGCAGCAGGCAGGGGAGTCGTGTGTTATGCAGCCCAGAGTTAATGAGTGAAAATTGGGCTGGCAGAAGCTCTGCTGCTCCTGCGAGGGCTGTGGTTTGAGGAGTGTGCTGCCCTAATTGGGCTGGGCAGAGGGGGGTGATGGCTCCTGCTGCTGGCAGTGCCCTCGTTAGGTGTGTGTGTATCAGGTTAGCAGGGCTATCACTGCGAGCAGAATACCCAAATCACATTATTATAACTCATTTCTCTTTGCTTGTGTTCAATCTTGACAATGCAAGATGATGCCTTGTTACTGTTTGATTTGAGAAAACTAACTCCCATCAAGAAACAGCAAAATTGCCTGATACAGTAAGCACAGAACCACATTTGTTTTTATCATTCCTAGTTGTTAGGATTCCCTAACTTTGGTGCTCATGGGGAGGGTCTGCTGCAGTAGTCTCTGTGCTCTTGGCTCTGGTATCCTGTGCCCTGCTGCTGTGATTGTAATGCCTCGTATCACCTTGCAATGATAATGAATTACCTGTTGTTTTGGGTTGTGTCATGAGTACACTGGCCCAAGAGCAATCTGCTTTTGATATTAAATGTGTCTGCCTCCCTGTTGGTTGTCCTTAACACCCAGTACATGTTTCCATAGCTGTGGTTGACTTGCTGCAAGAGCTGACTGATATAGATACTCTCCATGAGAGTGAAGAAGGAGCTGAAGTCCTCATAGATGCTCTCGTGAGTAGGAAACTCCAGATTATTTCAGTGTCTCAATATCTGCCTCCTACAGCCCAGCAGTGAACACTGACCCACCCCACATCCTGCAGCTGTGGGTGTCCCTGCTGCCAACATCACAGTGGAGATAGCCAGGAGAAGCCTGTTCTGTTCTGCCTGAGACCAGTGCTAAGGAAACAATGGGTGTTTACAATGGAACACCAGAATGTGGGGTGTAGGAGATTCTCGCACATTGTTAGACCACTTCTTTTGTGGAAGGAACACACTCATGTTACAAAATTTGTGTAGACTGGGAGATTTTTGTTCATGCAGGAATGGGGTAATAATATTTGTGACTTGGACAGTGCCCTATTGAAAATAGGAGCTTCTTTTGCATTTTCCTTCGGTGTGTGAAAGGGTGACCTGTGTTCACCTGTGAAAAACTGAAGTTTGTGGCAGGGACTGTTACCTGAAGGACAGTGGGGTCACTGTCATCTTAGAACCACTTGCACAGGAGACTGGTTGTTTTCTACCCAGTAACTCTTGATTCAGACCCAAAAGTCTGTGCTTGAACTGGGACATCTGCTGTTACAGCGAGGATGTAATTTTTCTTAACAAGAAAAGGTTGAAAGATTTCCTGTAACAGAAATGTAAAGGTGGAGGAGGGTTCGGAGATAAGGATCCTCTTTGGCATAGAGATTGGATCACCCCAAAAGATTACCTATGTCCAGTAGAAGATGCATTGCTTGGTATTAAGTGCTCCCTGCATGGTTAACTCTCTGAGTGCCTCTGTGGGGGTGGATTTCACCTTTTCTTGGTGTTTGTGCTGGATGCAAAGGCACCTCAGCTGTGAAAAGAGGACAGTGAACGAGTCAGAAGCCTTTCAGAGTGATGATGCCCAGCCAAACCTGAGATTGACAGGTCTGTCATACCTTGGGACATCATCTGCTGGTGAATCGCTGTGTTTGCGGGTCAATGTGGCTGTGCCTGGTTCTGTAACTATTGTGTTGAAATTGGAAGATGGGGAATTACAGGTTTTCTTTTGTTTGCTTTGTTTGGCTGCTCTGTTTCCTCCTACAATTCTTCTTGTCCAGTCACTATAATGTTACCTTCCAAAGGTTAATGACAGCAGCCTGGAGCCCAGTTCCTCCAGCTGGCCTCTGGGCTTTGTTAATTACTCTGCCTTGGTGGGGAGATTGCTGGGTGAATGAAAGGAGAGAGAGGAGCTGCTAGAGAAGATGTTTTCTATAAAATGTGTGGAGAGGTAGTAAATCAAGCAGAGTTTTTTCTCTGTTTTCCTTGTCACCAGCCCACTGATAACAGCCAAGTTTTAGAGGTTTCATTGTCCTTTTTGAAAGCAACAGGTCAGGCCTATCTTGTGAGCAGTGTTTAGATATCTGCTGTTTAGATTACTGTTGGTTGGGGTTTTTTTATAGGAAAGTAGGTGTAAGGTTGTAGGGTATCTGTGAAGATGGTTGTGGCACTGTATTCCACAGCAGCCTGTACTTGTGTTTTCGTCACATGTTCGCAGGTACCGAAGCTGTTAACAGTGTTTGAATTGAAAATGTTATTTTGTTGAACTGTTCCAAACTCTTGTCCACAATGGGAAGTTTGCCAGGCAAGCTGGATTCCGTCCAATGGCAGCTTTAGAGGTGTATTTCTGGTGTGAGTCTGGTGATTTGGGGACTTCCCCCTGCCCTGGGGCTGTCTGGCTTTCTTTAGCTCTCTGAAGTTAGTTGGTGCTTTCATCCTGAGAGGATTTAAATGCAGGACTTCAGCTGGTGATTGTTCAGCTCTTGGGTTTGGATCTGTGGGTGTGAGCATTGTTCTGTCAGCTTCTTGTGCCTGTTAGGGTGAAAGGTACAACAGCAATGTAGGCAGACAGCAGTGCCCAGCTGAGAGCAGAGCTGCTTGCAGAGCTGACAGCTCTCCCGTCCGTGGTGGTTTGTGTGCCTCAGAATTCTGAGGGATTATAAATCAATCAGGCTCGTTCAGGAAATAAGACTGTGACAAGGTGCATGTTTACCTCCTGATGTTTTGCTGTTTAATCTGAAACACAAAAGTTGTTTAATTAATTAGGACAAACATAGTGACAGATTTACTTGATGATTCCTTCGCTTCCTCTGAGATTTTACAGCAAGGTTGTTCATGTCTTCTGATCATGCCTGACAGGGTGTTTCAGTAGGGCTTAGAGATTTTTATTATTTATTAACCCCTCCTTCTGTTCTTTCTCCTTCATTGTCCTTTATCAGTCTCATTTCTTATCTTTTTTTATCTTTCCTATGACCTTGTGGATTTAGGTGGAAGGCCAAGTCGTAGCCTTGTTGGTCCAGAATTTAGAGCGCCTGGATGAGAGTGTGAAAGAGGAAGCTGATGGTGTCCACAACACCCTGGGTAAGCACCTGCTGCACAGCCCCTCGCAGGGTGGGTTATCCCACCTCTTCCTTCTCTCCCTCCTTCTTTCCCCTTTGGCTGCTTGTGCTGCAGTATAGGATCTGGTGCAGCCTTTGTTCACAGCTTGAACTCACTGGTCCCTCGTGCCCGAGATTGTCCCATGGCTGCTGGAAAAGTGCCTCTTCCCAAAGTGTTTGTGTAGGGAGATGTGGAGACATGGATGAAACTGCACTGCACCAGAGGGAATCACAGTACCATTTAGATTGGAAAAGCCCTCTCAGATTACCAAGTCCAGCTGTTCCCTCAGCGCTGCCAAAGCCACCACCAAACCCCAAGTGCCACATCTACATAGCTTTTAAATCCCACTGGGAATTGTGCTCCGCTGCCCATGTATTTACTTTGTACATGATCTTTGAGGTCTTTTCCAACCTGGTTGATTCTGTGATTCTGTGTCTGTGAGCTTTACATTGCTTCTGTCTCAGCAATGTATTTAATTTCCAGTAGTGAAACATTTGCATTTCATGCAAGGGCATCATTACCTCTTTGCTCCCTGATGTGTGCACAGCACAAAACTTTTGCAGAGTGTTCCCGTTGTTGGCAGTCAGACCATCATCCCCTCTTTGCTGTCATTCAGGATGGAAATCTCCCAGGACTGGAAAAATTAGAAGGACTGAAAACATGAGGTTTGGAATTTTTCAAGGGGAAAAAACATCTGTTTTCTGTGTCTTGTCAGGAATTGTGGAGAACATGGCAGAGTTCCGGCCAGAGATGTGCACAGAGGCTGCCCAGCAGGGCCTCATGCAGTGGCTGCTCAAGAGGCTGAAGGTGAGCTTGTTTCCCACCTTAGATTAAGCCAATTTTGCGTGTGTGTGTTGGAGAAGCCAAGTCAAGGACAAAAAGTTGTAATTGAGGGTCTGTATCCTCAGTGGTTTTAGTTTAAACAGACACACGTCTGTCTTTGTAACCATCTTGCAGTAGAAGGTATCTGCATGAAAGTATCATGGATTTTTGGGTCCATGGCTGAGATCATTAGGAATAGGAAAGCTGACCACTGAGTGGGGACACTAATAAAGACTATTTTATGCCTTTGCATCCCATATTTCTAACACTTTCTGAGTTTCAAATGGTGCCTATATTTAACTGCTGCTGGGGGTGGTTTTTGCTTTGACCTCATCTAATTGCCTTTTGAATTCAAAATGACTTTTCATATTCTCTGCATCCTATGGCAGTGACTTGCACGGTTTAACACTGTCTTGTATGAAAAGATGCTTAAACATTACCTGGATGCTGTGGGAAAGGAATGGACAGGTCAGCTCTCTCACAGAGCTAGTGAGGAAAATTTAGCAGATTCTGGCTGTTCCCTAACCCTGTCCGTAAGGCATTACCTCTTCCATGCTTAAATGTCAGCATGATTAGAAAGCTGCTGAATCCCAGAAATGCTCCAACAGCTGTGTAAGTGCAGATACCCCTCTGTGCACCTCACATCCTTGTTAGCAGAAATAACCTGTAATTTCTCACTACAGGTCGTAACATAATTACGTTATTTTGCTTAAAAAGAAAAAGTGAAGTTAATTTTAGTTCAGGCAGGTTGGTACTGCTGCCTGCCTTGAATTACTGTGGCAGCTGAAAGATTGAGAAATTTGGGAAAGCAAAATAATCCCAACTAGGATTCCCCTGCTTGGTGGCACAGAGCATGAATGCTCGAGGTGTTCCAGGTTTGTGCAGTGTTTGTCCTTTGCCCTGGCAGTATTATCCCTGGGTTTGGGATGTGGGATCTGGCAGGGCATTCTCTTGCCTGCACACTGTTCAGGAGAACTAATGAACCCCTCTCCAGGCACTTTTGCTCTTGGCAGCACTTGGTCTGGAATCTCTCACCCTGACAGATGTGGTTGGGATTAACCCAGGATCTTGGCAGCTGGTAGAGTGTTGTGCTGCTGTGGAATGTCTGAGGGATGAGTTTTAAGATCAGGGTTCTGTCTGGGCAGTGGTGAGGACATCTGGCACACAGCACAGAGCATGAATTTCTGTTTCCTGACCACATTTCAGGTCGCATAATTGTATTGTGGCTGTCAGAGCTGTCTGGGAAAGCTCAGGTGGAGAGCTCATACCTCCCTTCCCCAAACACAAACACGGTTTGGTGATGTTGTGTGCAGCCTTGGGAGATCAGACTGTTGTTTCCCAGTGCTTGTAGGGCAGCAGTTGGTCACCCCATGACAGAAGCTGGAGGAGCTGTACAGCACTGAGCACCTCCACTCTCCTCCACGAGCTGCTTGGAGGTATCATCTGGCTGCTGTAACTACTATCCTCTGCAGGGTGGTTGGGGATCATTCAGAATTAAGAGCTTTAATTAAAGTCAATACTTTGTGGCATTTAGGATCTTCCTGGTTTCTGTGTCACATGTTGCTTGTGCACTGTGCCCTGTTCCATGGCAGCAGGGCAGGAGGACTAGCCCCACAGCCCTGTGCAGGCAGGGCTGGCTGTCATGCTGCAGGGAGTTTTGTGTTTGGGGGCAAAAACTGGGTG
This sequence comes from Acanthisitta chloris, assembly GCF_000695815.1. NCBI lineage: Eukaryota > Metazoa > Chordata > Aves > Passeriformes > Acanthisittidae > Acanthisitta > Acanthisitta chloris. The sequence goes on from NW_008682729.1 coordinate 19,574, forward strand.
ACAAATGCTATGTTTTAAGCCTAGTACCTCTGCTTCTCCCCCCTCTTGAACAGTGGGATACAAGTAGCTGGTAACTAACGATTTTTAAGCTTGTTTTATTTTATGAATCCCTTCAGTAAACCTGTTTGCATTATTACCTGATCAGTTAATGTTCAGTCTGTAGATGAAGCAGCTTTGGCAGCATGCAAAAACATTGGATCCAGTTCAGAATCCACTTTAGGGACATATTTATTTTTTTGGTTCAAATTCAGCAGTTTGGTTTCATTATGATTTTTTTCTGTTTAGCATGTCTGAGTATGGAGGGAATGTCTGAAATGGAAGTTATGTGACTCTGCAGGCAAAACCCATCTCAAGTCCTTCTGACTGTGACACTGTGATCCTCATACAAAGCTCTGACAGTTCCTATTTAATGGTTCTGTGATGTATGTTCTGAAATTCTGGTTTTGCTGACAGGTGCAGACTTACAGAGCAGGGATAAGCCCTGTGCACCCATGGAAAAAAAACTATCACAGGAAAGAGACACTGTTGCAAACCACTGGAGACTGTTCTCAGGGGTTTTGAGCTACCTTGGCCAAACCTGCTGATGTAGGGCAGCGTGGAGGACCACAGTGGAGTTTCTCCACGTATGCACAAGGCCACACATTCCCCCATCACCCCTGAATCAGAGAGAATTATTGCGGTTCTGTCACTGAGGCAAACTGCAGAGTTACTGCTGTTGTGTTTTGCTTTAAGTGTTACTCACACATTCAGTGATTTGATTAATGTGTTCTTCAAATCAGTGAGACATGGAGAGCTGTGCCCTGATGGGTCTCTTGTTCTTTCCCCCACAGGCTAAGATGCCTTTTGACGCCAACAAGCTGTACTGCAGTGAGGTGCTGGCGATTCTGCTCCAGAATAACGATGGTGAGCCATGCCCACGGCATCACTGTTTGTGAGGGCAGGATCCAGGCTTCTCCCAGATCACAGCAACCCTCTTCTGCCTCTGGCTCCCCTTTGCTGCCTCTCTCCCGCGTGTGCTCCCTCGCAGACACATCCACCCTCTCTTTCTCTGCGGCTTTTGTGCTCTGTCAAGACGTATTGATTTTGTTTGCTGATGTATCAGTGTTAGATGGCTGTAAAATCTGACAGTTAGCTTCATTTTTCTCTCTCTGTTCCCCCTTCCCCCCACCTCCGTCTAGACAACAGAGAATTGCTTGGGGAGCTGGATGGGATCGATGTGCTGCTTCAGCAGTTATCTGTGAGTAATTCCCACACGCCCTCTGTGCTGCTGGGTGACTGGCAGGCTGGGTGGGAGGGGTGGAATAGGTCTGGGGTGCAGTGCTGTTCTAGCAGTGCTCAATATTTGGTGTGGCATAGTCCCCGAATACCTTCCACACAGTGTATCATCCATGGTCACATCCATACTTGTGGTGAATCTGCCCTTCCCCGTGGAGATCCCATATATTGTCCTTTAAATCCTGAACCAAGCTGCTGCACATCTGTGTGTGTCCAGTCAGGGCAACAAAAGGCAGGAGTGTTACAGAGAAGATGAATCAGTGACCTGTGTGATCACTGACTTACACCTGGCAGGTGCTGGAGGCTTGTGGTGCAAACTGTTCACGTGTGCTCTGCCCAACTTGAGTCCTTCATTTGGGAGCAATGTTGCTTTCTTTGTCATGCAGGTGTTTAAACGGCACAACCCAAGTACTGCAGAGGAACAGGAAATGATGGAGAACCTGTTTGACTCCCTTTGCTCCTGCTTAATGCTCAGCTCCAATCGTGATCGCTTCCTGAAGGGTGAGGGTCTGCAGCTGATGAACCTCATGCTCAGGTACCCCATTAACATTGTGATTTCCTTCCTGCTTTTGATGTACCAGCACATGTTCTGGCTGTTTAATAGATATTTGTGTTTTTATTATAAAATTTCTGTGTTAGGGTATTTGTCTGTATTCTTTCTTTTTTTTTCCAGCAGGTAAGTTGGACCTTCTCAGACATGGAAGCTCCACTCTCTCTTTATCTTTGTTTCCTAAGAACTGAGGTTACTACAATAGCTGCTGGAAAATAACAGTGCAGGTCTTTCATCTGGGTGCCTACCACAGAGAATGCTGTAGGTCAGGTCACTAATCCTCTAAGGATTTCTATGACCCCTATGAGGGCAGCAGAGAACCTTTGGATGTCTCTAGGGAAAAGATTTTTCCCTTTGTTCCCCAGTTCAGGCTCCACCATGTTGTGTAGCCTCTGAACTGCTGAATTTTTATGGATGTTGATACAAAAATTGCTTTTGTGAATGGGGCATAAGTTTGCATTTCTTGTGCTGTGGTTTGTCACACCCTGAACCTCTGGGATTCTCTGCTCTCTCTTCACTTTTACTTGCTGGCCTGGCACTGAGTTGTGTCTGCTGGGCTGTTTGGTTCCCCAGACCTGCAGGAGGGCACAGTGGGCTCTGTCTGGCTGTCCCCAGAGTGCCAGGCTGCGTGCTGGCGGGTTAGCAAACACCAGCTAGGAATGCTGAGTTCCTGCAGTGCAGGGCTGGGGAATGTGCAGCAGCAGGGAACTGAATAAATAACCCAACATGGATTATACAAATAGGAACACTGGGTTTTCTTGAGGCTAATTAAGGAAAAGCTCCAAAACTTAGAATGGGAGGGAGGCCTCCCTCTGCCTGGAGTCCTAAGCTGCTAAGCCAGCCTTGCAGAACTAATTACTTGGAGTTCTTGTGCCATGTGGGTGGGACTCAGCGTTTGGATTTTTAATAGCTTTTTCCCCATTTTTGGACTCTACTGTTTACCAGTCTCGTACCAGGATCCCAGCTGGAAAATTATGATGAGGAAAATTTCTCCCTGGCTGCATTTCTCCACCAGCAGTCATAGCAAAGGAGTTGGGAGGGACAGAGCGTGACTGATCTGCCAGCAGCAGCTCTGTCTGGTGGACAGAGTTTCCAAGACCTCTGTCTAAGCATCTGTGGATGCTTAGAACCCAAACCCATTCTACAGTTTGAATGGGATTGGTAAAGTACAATGGGAAACAAGTAACAATTCACAGTATGTGTTCTGGAAGCTTCTGTCACTTCTGTCCACAGGCATGGACTATACTGACAGCTGATTATTTAATTTTTAACAACTCTTCTAATCTAGTTCTAGTGCTTGGAAGCTCTCAGAGCTGCTCAGTTTTTCTTGGACAGGGTGGCTTGGGTGACCACAGGCTGGTGTTGTAATGGGAATTGGGCCCAGACAGCTGTGATCTGGAGCTGCACAGGAGTATTGCATGTCTGTATCTTCTTCATACCTCTTCATGAAAAACAGCAGACAACAGAAGTGTCATTCAGTTGTGATTGACCACCTCGCTCACAAACAAGGTGGAGTATTTTTCTCTCCTGTCGGTGTCCTCTGAAGGCTGAGGGCAGAGATCAGTTATGTTTTGGTTTTGCTTCAGGGGTGGTTAATCATTGTACCACGGTCTGTGCAGATGAAAGGACAAATAGGCAAAGTTGAAAGTGTATTGACATGATGTGAGATAGATAAGCTGTGTGAGAATAAAGATATCAGGCTTGAATCTCCATTACTGTCGTAGGGAACACAGCATTCCGTGTCCTATGCTGCCCAATCCATCTAGCCAAGTCGTTCCATTATTGATGGTCCTGCACACAGACCTGCAGAGAGGTGCAGCAGCTTTTGGATCAGTATTTAATGTGCTAGTGATATTCCTACAGATAGTCATGAGAACTGAACTGGTTTCTCTTGTGCTGAGCCTTAAAACGCGTGGCCAACAGCAAAAGGTGATGTGTTGTGTGAACTTCTCCTAGTTTATGGGGAGACAGTGGTAACACCTGAGAATGAGCCTGATGGGGCTGATGTGCCTTAGGTGCATATCTGTGGGCAGCCGAGTCTGGACTTGTGCTGTGGTCTGGGACTTGCAGTTGGCCCTGGGGAGTGGAGCTTCACCAAGCAGGTACATGGGAGGTGAGAAAAGCAGGTTGAGTGGTACAGAGGTGGTGACAGCAGAGGTGAAGTAGGAAGTTTGGAAGTAGGATAAGAGCAGGGGTATATATAATTATTTACTTTGCATCTCTGCACCAAGGGAGGCTCGTTTATTTTATGGAGGGTCTGTATCAAAACCAAGCTGGTTTATTAAGGAGTTAGCCACCAGTGGAAAGTTTAGAAATGTCCTGTAGAATTAAATTAAATTTTCTTTCTAGGTCAAGAAGCACTTTGTAGTGCTCAGTCCCTCAGCCTTGCCTTGGTAACCTAACTGCAGTTTACCTTACAAAGCCAAGAGAGAGGAAAACAGGCTTGTCCTGTCAGCTCCCTGGCGCACGCTGACAGGCAGCTTATTGCTTTGGCTGTAGAACTGTGTTGGGTCTGAGGAGATGCAGCCGTGCTGCTCCCGGGGGATGTGTCAGGGAGATTCTCTGTTGCACAGGGAAAATGACGTGTGGCTTTCCCAGCTATTAACTGAGGAGCACGTGCATGCACAGGGACAAAGGCAGCTCAGGGAGCTCTCAGGGACCTGCATCACTTGGGCTACACAATGTTCTATCCTGGAGCTATGCCAGGGCTTTTCTTGACCCTCAATAAAGCTTTTGCTCCTGTTCAGCAAAACAAGGTGAAAACGGGCAACTCTGTATGCTCCCTGAAGCTTGACTGTAGCTATTTCAGGGTATATTTTTTATGATTATTAAAATCTTTTTATGTTTTCTTGTCCTGCTGTTCCTAATGACCCCATGGAAACTCAGGCTGTCTTGTTACTAAATCTGGTTAATTAAACGGAGCCGTTTTATGCAACGCTTTTCCAGGAAATCTAGTATTCTGCTTTTGCTCGTGTTTTGGAAAGTGAGAGGCTGTTTTCTGCTAATGTGGACAGTCCAAATAATGTCAGCACCTCTTCTTTTTGAAATAGCACATGTACCAGAAGAGTTGTCTTATATGTAAAGATACTAAAAGGAGGAAAACAATGGTTAGTGGATGAAGTTGTGATACAGAGTTCCTGTGAAGACTGAGGTCCCTCCCTGTTTGGTGATCCTCACGTATGCCTGTCTGTGAATTAGTGTTCAGCTAAAAGTTCCCTCAATAAGCACAGATGAGACTAAGATAAACTACTTGCCCTCCAGCAGAATAAATATTTCAAATAAAATCAACTCCAGACAGTCCAGTCAAGCAGCTATTGATCTCTAAAAGCCTGAACTTAAACCCAATGAATATTCCAGAGCTCAGCCCTGCTCAGCCTTCCTAAATGCTGATCAATATGCAATTACTTCCCCTGAAAACATTTCTGGTGTCATCTGGCCTAAGGAGTACTTTATTTTTAGCTCTCTGTAGTGGGGAGGTGGGGAATGTCAAACCACCTTCCTGCATAGCCCTTGACTCCTGTGGGGAGCTCAGACCCCGACTAGACGTGGTGCCCTCCACCTCCACACCGTGCTCGTCAGAAGTGCCTGTGGCTGCACTGCTCAAGGTCACTTTCTCGTAGGCTGAGGTGTTAATACATGGGTTTTTCTAGTTTGCATGTTGTTAGGGGTTCATAGAGTTCAGTCTCTGCAGGGAAGTAATTTTCCACATCTCTTTGGAGGCTTGAGGAGCCTCTGCTGATGGATATGGTGGCTCAGTCTGCAGGCAGGCAGAACTGGAGGAGATTGCCATGTGCTTGGGGTGGAAAGTGGTGGGGCTTGTGATTGTCCTGTTCTGAAGGGATCATCCTCCTAGGCTGGCCTTTGGGGACACTGGAGGCTCTTGTTCTCCAGCTCATGTTAGCTCCTGCTGATGTTTACCTGATCGGGTGGTCTTATGGGCTGTATTAGTGACCAGTTTTTCAGGTCACGTTTCACAAGATATGTGAAATTTTCCCATGGATGAATTATAAATTCATCTGTTTCTGGTTTGAGAGGTACAGGACTGCTGGAGATCATTTTCAGACCATCTGTATGTTATTGTTGTGAGTGACCACCATCAACATTCTGAGCTGGCATTAAAGCAGAACAGTCCAGAGTCTGTCTTCATCCTTCCACATGTGATTTCTGGCAACAGGGTTTTCCATTATAGCTGACCAAGCTATGCCTACCTAACTTACTCCTTTAGTAAACTGAACTATTGCTAGATCTAAATCTCTCTCTTCTTGGTGTGACATTATTTGCCTTGTGTACCCAACCCAACCTTCCCTGCTGTTCTGTGCCAGTGTTTGTAAGGCAGTGAAGAAATAGCTACTTCAGTAGCCAAGAAATCAGCAAATAAAACCGTAACATAAAATACATAAAATGAAATAAAAACAAAACAGAAAATAAAAAGAAATAAAAGGCATTAAAAAAGAAATAACCAAGACAATATTCTCAGCCAGTTTTGAAAGGAGTATTTGTTGATTTAATGTTTTGCCTTCTCGAAGAAAAATCATGCTTAGAGCTTGTGCTTAGACTCTTCATCCTTTCCTTGTCGTGTTCCTTTCCCTTGTCCCTTTAAAGCAGCATGCTTCAAAGCTCCTCATGTCCCTGTTTAACTTGGCTCTTTCTTTTCACAGAGAGAAGAAGATTTCTCGCAGCAGTGCCCTGAAGGTGTTGGACCATGCCATGATCGGACCCGAGGGCACAGACAACTGTCACAAGTTTGTGGACATCCTTGGGCTGAGAACCATCTTCCCTCTCTTCATGAAATCACCCAAAAAGATAAAGAAAGTTGGAACAACTGAAAAAGAACACGAAGGTAGGTGTGCTCCCAGATCCTTCTTATCACCTTGGGGGAGGTGAATGGACAGCCAGTGTCTGAGCAGTACCTGCAGCGAGGAGGGAGAGGCACAGCACCCAACTCAGGGCTCCTCCTGCAGCTTTTGGGTCTGGGTGTTCAGCTTGCTGCTCCCTGTCACAGCTGGCTGTTGAGGGCACACTTGTCCTGCTTGTTTTGGTATCAGCAGCTCCTGGCGATTCCATTTTGTGTGCTGTTAATAAGTTATTTTACTCCTGTAGGCTCTGTTGTTTGAAGCTCTCACTCTGATGCAAAACTCTTTTGAAAAGAGTAATGAGGCAACTACAAATGTCACCTCAAAAGCAGTGTTTTCATGGCTCTGAGCACTGAAGTGTGACTGGATGAACATCAGGCATTGCAGAAATAAACTGCATTGCTTTTGAAGTTACTTTTTTTCCTTTTTGTATTTTCTTCCTCTTTCCCCTGGAAAAACTCTGCTTTGACAGAAATCTGCTGTGGTGTGTTACTGCAATTACTGAGGGACCTAACACTGAGCTGAGTCTGGGGTCAGTCCCTCATGCTCCTGGTAACGTTGCCTTTCCCATTTTGTTGGTCATTGACAACGTCTTGGAAGAAACTTTAAATGCTGCCAGTGATGCTTGAGATTTTGTGCCACTTTATGGCTCAGTTCTGTAGAGGGTGAATATTGTCAAAAGCTGAAGAGGTGTGAGTGGGTCTCTGGCTGCACTAGTATCCATCCTGAACTGCAGCAAACCAAGGGAAAATGGAAGGAAACAGCAACAAAATGGGAGCTCTAAACCCAAATTACCTGCTTTGGGCCTGTCCTCATGACTCAGGCGGGACTCAGGTGTTGTCTCAAGCTCAGGAGGGAGGCACTGCCCCCGCAGAACTCTTTGGGTGCTGGCTGAGGTGCCAGCTAGGACAGAACAGCTCCTTTCCTTGGAAGAGCTGCCAAGCCAGAGGCAGCTCCCTGGGCATCTGCTTGTCTTCCCTCCTGAGGACAAGGAATGGTCAGTGCTGGGCTGTGCACATGCATGGCAGTGGCTGCATTCCTGGCACAGGTGGAGAGCAGGGACTCACCTGTCATCCAGTGCCACCCCAAAGTGATTCACACCCTTGCTACCAGTTCTGGCCACTTTATCTTGTGTTTCTTGGGTAGATAATAGTGAGGAGGAAATGCTATTGTGTAGTATGGGGTTTATATAATGGAATTGCAGAGACAGGTTTGGTTTCTGTAGGTTATGTAATAAAATTGCAGGTTTATGTAATAAAATATGCAGTTGTGCTTAGATGGATTTAGGGGATGTTTTGAAATTTTCATTTGCAGTATGAAAGTGAGGTTGTTTAATTCTTCTTACTGAGGGAGCGCTTCAGTTAGAATAGGAGGTTCTGTTTAGAGATCTGGGTCTGTGGCTCATGCCATTGACTTAATTTTTCCGTTTGGGAAAGTGAGTTAATCTCTGCAGATGATACCTCTGTGCAGTCCTGGCTATGTGAGGATTAGTCTGGAAAGCCCTGACAGGGTCAGTTCCTCACTATTCCTGTGATAGGGTGAAAAGCCAATCTGGCCTCAGGAAAATGGAGTGATATATGCAAACAGTCTTTGTATCACACCTCCATCTCATTAACATGCAGAAGAAATGGAGAACATTAAAATGAGCCCAGAAATCAGTTCTATTAAAATAAACTCTCCCTAAAAGGCTGTGGTAGTAAGTCCAATTTTCTTTGTTTTGCATCACTGGGCAGGTGAGTTACTGAATTTCTAAGGACGGGAGTTAATAGAGATGTTTAACAGGGTTCCCTGGAGCCTGTCACACCATTGTCCTGGCCTGGGTGTTAGCAGCACAGTGTATGATTTCATTTTGCTGAGTGTTGCCCCAGCCTTGCAGTAATTGCTGAGCTTGGGGCTCTGTGGGTTCTAGTCTGGGCAGGAGCACAGAACAGGTTCCTGAGTTTCTCTGGCTTTCAGGGAAATGGTGCAGGTCTGGAATGATGGAGCCAGTGCCCTCTGTGCTGTTCTGGTCCGAGGAGCACACTGCTTTCTGCTTATCTCATTGTTTATTGATTGGAAAGAACACTCATGTTCACTTTGCTCTTGTCATCTTTTCTCATAAAAACTTTATCCTGTGTTCAATTTGTTTTACCAAAATTAATTAGAACGATCGTCCTTTCAGAGAGTGTTCATGTGTATGCCAAGTGGAGGAACAGATTCCTTTAAAGGGCTCAGTGGAGTGGGTTTGCAGCAGTGGCATCAGGGTGTATTAAAAGCAGCTCTGTGGAGCTGTGCTGTGCCAGCCCTTGGTGCATTGCCACTGGGGCAGTGTCAGGACTGACACCCTGAGCTGTGCTGCAAAATACAACATCCTCCTGGGCTCTGTACCCTGGGGCCTAATTACAGCAGCTTAAAGGACAGCTCTGCTAAAATGCTCCTGCACTGGGTGAGGTACCAAACAGCTCTCCCACAGAGTTAGTCCACTGAGTCCCTGCCTATCCCACTGTCCCTTTATCTGCAGTAATCCAAGTGCTGCCAGGCTGAGGGTACCAGGACCTACTGGATCTCTCCAGGTGCTTCATCCCTCACAGGGCACTGTCTCTAGAGCACCAGATATTCCCTGTGTGTCTGATGGTGGTAGAAAAATATCCCCTTGTCTTTATTTTCTCGCAGCATTGCTATTTACATAAGAGATAGTCTATAAAACCTTGTTTGTTTTATTGTCTCAAAGGTGGTGTTCTGAATGTGACAAAATAATAAAAACCCTGGTGAAAAAAAAATCTCAATGTGACTTGCTGAGCTTTTATTTATTAGAGAAATTTATAATCCAAATTAAATTTGATAAAAGTAACTTCTCTGTAATGTATTTCTCTCTTTTTAAATGCTAGCATAAAGGTGTCAGTGCTGGTTAGCCACATTTTAAACACTGTCAGTGCTTAAAAATGATTTTACTCTTGGGAGCCGGCGAACAATTTAAATCCAAACTGCACGTATTTATGCTTTATGTACACTATGTAATTAGGAAAAAAGAAAGGGAAAATTTCTTAACCATCTTTATGGATGATCTGAGCCTGAAGATTAGACCTGTGGTGTCTAACTGAGTACACATTATCTACACTTGAATTTTGCCTGCGTTTGTACAGATCGTTATATTAGGATATTAGGTTCGGGAGGAAAAAACTCATTTGAAGCAATTTCCCTTTTTCTGAAGCAGTGAAGCAGCTCAAAACAGAAATATTTTGCAGCTGAAGACAGAAATGGCTTAGAGTTTTCCTGTGTCTGTGGGGTCGCAATACTTGTGGCTTGGCCAGCCACAAAGACCAGGTGCTGTGTCATGGATGTGTGTTGTGAGGTGGTTGAACAGTGTTAGCAGAGTCCCCTTAGTGGCTCTATGTGGTTCTTGGCATAAATGTAGGGTAAGATTTGAAGCAATACTCCTGTGTCGTGAATTTTGAAAGGTGGGGGATGCTGTTCCCCAAACCCTCCTTTTGCAGAGCTCTCAGTGTGTCGTCCCTGTCCATGAGGGTGCAGCAGCTCTCAGCACACAGCTGAGCTGCAGCACTGGATGCTGACTTGAAATTCTTGAACAGTCTCAGTGAGCTAAAAATGGAGAAAACACAAATTCCTCCTGAATTAGAGAGTCTGTAGTGAAGCAATCATAGCTGGCTCGACAGGCTGTATATCCTCCTGCTCTTTCTCAGGATGGTTATTTGCAGCCGAGTTTTGCTCACTTGGAGAGTCTAATGAACTATAAAAGGATGTTTGTCCAATTCATCTTCATTTAAATGCCTTCTCTTGTCTTGGGTGTCAGTTTTACTTAGGAATGCTTAATTTGATAACCTGAGAATTAGTTCAGCCAATTTCCAAAGGAGAATTCCTATCGCTGGGGTGTTTTGCCTGTTTGCCCTCTATCAATAACAAAGGCTCTTTTGGAGACCCTCAGCTATACCCTTCCTTTAAAAACAACAACAACAACAAAACCCATTGCTTAGTAAATGTGCTCTTGCTTCTTTGTGACATGCATGAAAGGCAGCAGAGCCCTTGGAGTGAATCTCTGCTGCAGACCCAGGTTCCCTGGGCACAGGGAAGGGAGAAGCCAGAAGCAGAAACGTGGCCTGATGAAGAGTTATCGGTATTAACTGAGCACCCTCTGCCAGCCAGCAAAAAACGTTTTTCATTTGGTGGTCTTCATGAGTGAGCACCCGGGGAAGGCATCAGTCTGTTTAAACAGAACTTTATTATGTCAATTTGTTATTTCACCATCACCCTCCGACAGGAACCTGTGATTTGAGTGAGCCATGATGCCGAGAACACAGTTAAATTTATCTCAATTAAAGTGAGCGTGCTCTGTTGCAAGAACATCACAAAAATAAACTTTCTCGGTTGATAGAAAGAATTTTGTTTTATGTTCAGTGTGATGGCTGAATCCAGCTCACTGGGGCTGTTGTGTGAGGAGCTTTTCCAACCCATCTGGGCCCCGCCATTCACCCATCAGTGAAATCAGCGTCTCTTGCTTTTGTCAGTGTTTTATGATAACATTTTTCTTGGCAAAACACAGTGATACTTGAGTGGGTTACTCTTTTAAGATGCAGATTATTAATGTGTGTGAAAACAGGCAAGTTTATCAGATGCTACACTGTTGGGATGGTATGTCCTGGTGCCACCTGTAATCCTGCTGTGAAACGAGCCAGGGCCTTCATTCAGGTTTATCAGATGCTACACCATTGGGATAGCATATCCCCAGTTCTACTTGTAATCCTGTGATGAACTGAGCCAGGGGTTTCATCCAGGTTTATCAGATGCTATGCCAGTGGAATAGCATGTCCCTGGTGCCACCTGTAACCCTGCAATGAACCAAACCTCTGGTGGAGAGCCGTAACGGTCATTCTGCCGTGGCTTCACGAGCTTCACGCCTCTTCTGATGTGGGTTTTGGTGGGCTCAGTTGCATGCCTGGCCCCAGGGTGTTTTAGCAGTGTGGCCTTGGCACCAGAGTCCTTGGGGTGGGCCAGGGCCTTTGTCCAGGTTGTCCAGCAAACAGCCATGAAGCCGCAGAGTGGTGTGTATAGGAGAGGCAGAAGTATCTCGGAGTGCCTTGTGTTTTTTCTAGTATTTTCCTACTCCTAATTAGAAAGTACAATTTATCTTAAGAGCTCTCTGCAAGACAGAAGGCTCTTAAATGTGTTCTGGGTTCACCAGATCATCCTACTCAGTCTCTGAGGGACTGTGGTCCCCAGCACCCAGAGCTGCCCACCATCCCTTTCCTGCAGAACGATGGTTAGTAGCTCCTCTTCATCACTGTTGAGGTTCCTCCCCTGCCCGGCAGATGTCCATTATAATGAGATGTAAAAAAAAAAAAAAAAAAAAGGGGAGGGGGGATAATAAAGGCAGAGGAGTGTAATGTTACAGCTTGATTTGACAGGACCTCCTGCTGTTGCAGCTGCCAGTGCCAGCCATGGAATAGATTAATCTGTATTCCAACACGCCGAGCTGAAGTCAAGATCGATCTAATTAGGGTGTTTTAAACACTGCTTGCATGCTGAAGTCTCTGTGCCTGTCTGGAGAGGGAAAGGCTCCTGAGAGCTCGAAGTGATCATGGACTAAGCAGGACCCTGGTGCAGCCAGGGAGCACATGCAGTATGACCTCCTAGAGCCAGGGACGTGGCTGACACGGTGCCCTGTGGTGCTGGGATCGTGGGGAGTGGCAGGATCTGCAGGTGAGCCATGGGGCAGCAGCAGTGCTATTGGCGGATGAGAGAGAAGCCTCTGTCTTCCCATATCCATGAAGTCATGGGATCTTGGGATGTTTGTATGAAAAAAGTTGTTCTTGATGCACAGTAGCTGCCAGCTGGTACCTGTTATTTCTGTGCAGGCACCTTCATGATGCTGAGTATGGCTTGGTTTGGTGTTGGCTTCTCCAAGGACATTTAGTCATTCTTAGAAGTGGGGCTTGGCAGCAATGTCTGCCTCTGGCCTTGTCTGTGTCCTACCTGAAGGTGATGCCTTTTGTGCAGGTGATGTGGACCTTGGCTGAGCATTACATGCTTATGGAGAAGCTCCCAGAACATTCTGTAGCAGGCAGGGTGCCCGTGGCTGTGCCCTGGGGCGATGGGCTGCTCCTGAGCTCTGTCTGCTCTGCAGTCAAAGCTGGGCAGCTGCAGGTTCTGGGGACTTGGAGCAGCACCAGCTACTCATCATTTCCCAAAGGACATCCAGCCCTGAGTAAATATTGTGATTAGGGCTTTTATAATGTTGCACATGTGAGATGGAGATCGGGACAGTTTGTGGGAACATGGTGAGACCCCTGTCCATGGGAACCTGCACCCCTAGGCTGGTGTCCCTCACTTCCAAAAGATTGTGCAAATGTTTTAATCCACCAATCATGGATTCAGCCACTCATCCCATCAAGGTTTGCCCCAATTTTGGCCGTGTCCTTGCACATGGATGTTGGTATTCATTGGGCTAGCACCTGCATTACAACAAAAACTTGATTTTAGGAGGGCATGAAACACACTGGTGTATTTTTTTCAGGAAGCTGATTAAAAAGAAGGTTTAGCTAGTTCAGAAATGTTTCTGTAAAAAAATTCTTTGAACGTTTCTGCCAAGCAACTAAATATTTCCTGGATTTTCTGCAGTGGTATGTTGAAAGAATAACCTTGTTCTCAAAACCCCTGTGTCAGCTCCTTTAGACTTGTCAGTAGTTTAAAAGATTTTATTGATAAAATGGATAAATATCTGCATATGACCACCAAAGCAGAAATGATGGCTAAAGTGCATTTCCTACTGAAGGGATATTGGAAAAAAAGCAATGAAGATAGATCATTGGTGAGAATATTGCCACTAAAGTGCTGTGTCAACACTTCCAAAAAAAGAAGGTGGGGTTAAAAATAGTATGAAATACAGAATGCTGCCGTCTTCCTAAACCAGCAGAGCGTATGTTGGGATATATAGAAAAAAACAAGTCTTCATTTCCTTGTATTTCTTTCACCTTAAGAAAACAGCATCTTGCAAGGACTTGGAGGCTTTTACAATACTTTTTAATGTCAGCACTTAATTTGGTGTTGCTTTTTGTGGAATAACAGTTTCTGTGCAGCGAGAGCATGCACTGACACCCCTGGAGCCATCCTTCACCCCGTTAGCCTGTCGGAATGACGGAGCAGCCACACGGTGCGGCCACCCGATAAACCTGTTATCTGCCTGCTCCTCCTGCCGGCAGCGCTCCCAATCTCCTTGGAACATGAAAAATTGACACCACCTCAGGCAGAAATCTGTTTCGAAAAGGAAGCTCCATTTATAAGTAGCTAATGAAATGGGGGGTGTGCGTGCGCCTGTGCAGCCTCTCCTGTTGCTGCCCTTGTGCAGGATGCAGATAATCCGTGCTGCAGGGAGCGCAGACATCCTGGCCAGGCAGCTGCATGCCTTCACCTTCCAGGGCCCTGGCTGTGGGAGCAGGAGCTCCTGGCAAACACGGCACTGCCACTGGTTCTTTGTGTGCTGGAGCAATCGATCAAGGCTGCTCATGGCCCTGGGCTGGGCAGAGCTGGGGAAGTGTGTTTAAATGGTGTATGGCAGTGAGATGGTGATCCCTCTCCTCTGCACACTGTGTTTCTCTCTCTGAAAGTAACAAATCTTGAGGCCCCTTTGCTCCCCACCACGAAGGGTGAGGAAGGGTTTATGGCTGTTAATTTTCATCAGTCTTTGAGAAGTTGGGTTATCTAAAACACCAGGTCTGTGCTTAATGCAGACCTGCAGGCAGGACGCAGTGCCAAATGGTTTGGGAAGGGAGAGAAACTTAGGCTGCTCTCCTGTGCTTTGCACTGTTGTGCTTGGGTTCCAGGCACGTGGCTCAGTCACCTCTCAGTGACACTGTGGTTGGACATTGACACAGATGTCTCCTGGGTGCTTGCAGTGTTGACTTTTTACTTGGCTCCAGGGTTTGTGCTGTAAAATATGACCCCAAAGTGCAATCGAGAAGACTGTAAACACGTTTATTTGGTTGTTTCTGGTTTGTTGTGGCCCATTCATATTCATTGATGGGATTTTCTGTAAATGAAAGGGGTTGGTCTGAGGATATTTCCTCTGGCTTGTACCAGTTCAATCTCTGTGTGAGCTGCGTACTGGCACAGGTATTCCTTTCTCCAGCTCTATTGTTTCAGTAAATGTCCTTGCTTTGGTATCCTGAGGGTCATTTGGGTGACAGTGCCAGCTTCAGCCAGGGCTCCTTTAGGCCTAAAGGAGGAGGCAGAATGTGGTGTCTTTGGGCTGTGGTGAAGAGTCCCAAAGCACGTGTGCTGCTGGGCAGGCACGGAGCCTGGGGAGGAAACCAGAGTGGAACTTGTCCTCTATGTAATGCACTTTCTCAGGTCCCTGAGGCAAAGGAGAAGGAGCTCTCACTGGCTGGGATGGGTTGGGGCAGGTGAGGAGCTATCTGTGCTTCCAGCAGACATGGCTTGTGGCTCTCACCGCTGCTCTGTCTCATCTCACCGTGATGGGAAGGAACCAGGGTTCTGCTTATCAACAGTTATACACCTGAGTCCTAGTAGTAAATTTAATGGCATGTTACAGAGGAAAATAAGCTTTTGTTCCTGATCTCAGCATGCAATTTTCATTTTGTGTCTCTAGAACATGTCTGTTCCATCTTGGCCTCCCTCCTGCGAAACCTGAGAGGGCAGCAGAGGACACGGTTACTGAATAAATTCACAGAGAATGACAGTGAGAAGGTGAGTGCTGAATATGTGTCTCGATTTCTGGGCTGCGGGGTGGGAAAATACTTTCTCAGGGCAGAGTGCCTGTGTGCACTCGCTAAGTTATGAAAAACCATCATCATACCTGCCTGCAGAGACTTGTGCTGTCACAGACAACCATTGCCTCTTTTGTGTTATATCTACAAACTGGAGAACTCGAATATTTTTAGTGCTTGGCCTCCCACATTACCTGTGCTCTTGTTGTCGGGTCCTCCTGCACATGGTAGTAGTGATTCTCTGTCCTTTGTTGTGCCTCTGCTGAAGCCTGACCACAGAGCACATTATGTGGCATTGCATTGTGCTGGCTCTGAGACTAAGGCAGCGTGGAAAGGTGCCAGTGTGTCTGGTGAAGCTCTTTTGCAGAGAGCTTAGGAATGGCTGTGGTACACATTTAACATTCCCCACTCCTCTCCTAGAATGTCTCACTTCAGCGGTGTTTGCTCTGGGAAATTCTTTCCAAAATATTTACATGGTGGTAGATAGATCAAAGAGCTGTGGAACAGAAACAGCAACTTTTGCAAACCAGGAATCCCAAGGGATTTGTAAATCCTGCCACTGGGAAAATACTGCTTCCTTAGCATTCCTCATTAGTGTGTTTTAAAGGTGTTTTTCATAACCTGTTCTGCCATTTGCAGAAAATTACTAGATAGAATTTCAGTTGCCTAACACAGTTCAGAGAAGAGCAGGAGAGCTGGCGCATCCAGCGCAGACAGAGAGGTCCACTGGGGAAAGCAGGAGCCTGGAGAACCACAGCACAGAGAGAAAGAGCTGGGGACACGTGTCTGTTCACCGATGTTTATCTGGTGCTGATGGGACTGTGGTCCTATACAGGGTTACATCCAAACACCTGCAGCCTCAGTGTGGCCAGCACTTGTACCCTCCTTCTGCAATGTGTTGCTTCCCAGGAGGGACAGAGTTGCCTGTGGCTTTGTGAAGGGTGAAGCTGGGAGGAAAACAAAATCCCACAAAGGATTAAAGATGATTACACTGTACCTTTTTCTTTCTTATGTCTGCCTCTTCTGTCCTTGCAGGTTGATAGGCTGATGGAACTGTATTTTAAGTACCTGGATGCAATGCAGGCAGCTGATAAGAAGATTGATGGCGAGAAACACGTAGGTATTGCTTAAGTTTCACCAGGTCATGTGTGTAACACCTCTGCACAGGACTTCTGACTCAGCCAGGTCACTCTTCTCAGCTGTGCCCTCATACCTGTGCTGTTACCTGTTAATTGCTATTGCCTCACTCCAACTTATAGGTTCTCAGATAAAATGGGCTGAGAGCTCTACAGCAAGGGCTTCTGGCCTTTGCTTAGAGTGAATTTTACTAGAAAGGCCTAAGTCTGTGCTTCAATTTGCCTTCACTTTTACCTGCCTGCAGTCTTGCTTGGTTTGGCAGACGGAGAGTAGGTGAAATGCAGAGAGACAATTACCTGATAATGTGCAAGGCCTCCTACCCTGGTCTGTGGAGTTCTGATCAGCAGCGAGAAAGCGTTTGTGTTGATGAGTTGGCTGAGGTGCAGCCAAGGGCTGTGTGCTCTCTGCACACCAGCAGCGAATGTTTGAGTGACACAAGCCTTGGTACCGCGCAGCACTTTCTTGGATCTGAAGCTGGAACAGACCTTTTGAAAAAGAGCGAGTGGCTGGAGTCAGGAAGCAGCTTGCAGAGCTGTTAGCGAGCTTGGCCAGCTTCCCACAAGATTATCTGTATCAGCACTGAGGAGGGTGTGAGATTGATTAGCGCTGACGGAGAGCAATGGCTGCAGCTGCCATCCCGCACGCCGCACGCTCGTGTGCCATGGGCAGCTGCCCCCCACCAGGCCCTGACAAACAGCTGCCTGCCCGCTGCCAAGGCAGCTTCTCCGGGCACTGCCAAACATTCCGAGGGCATCGGAGCGCTGCTGCTGCTCAAAGAGGCACGGGAGTGAGTGATGAATGGGGCTGCTTTTGCTGCCAGTGCTCAGGCTCCATATGGCTCCAGCGAGTGGTGGCCTGGAGAAAAACAGTTTACCCTTTCCCACTCTTCCTCCATGCTCTGTCCATCGTCCTCAGAGCAGGGCAAGAAATTATTTCTTGTTTACGTTTCGGTGTTGGTGTGAGGGCTTTAGAACTCAAAAACCAGGATGGATTTTCCTCGCCGAAGCCTTGTGGTGTGTTGGAGCTGCTGTGCAGAGCCCTAAAATGCCTCATGCAGAATAAGGGTATGTGCCCTTTATCCAGGAACACCCTGGAGCAGCTTGCAAACATTAACATCTGTAGCAAACAGCCAGAACAAAGCAGGGGTGGAGGAATTTGAGTGTGAAGAAGCTTGTGTGGAAGCTCTTTAATTAATAATATTAACTCATTTGTGTTACTGATGCACTGAAACTGAGGAACCTCAGGTTTTCCTCCTGTATCCAGAATAAATGGGTCTCAATTCTTCACCTCCTATTATAATTAATAATAGAATTTGGCAGAAACATCTCATGAGTGCAATAGATTGGGCATGACGTGTATGAAATATGACAGTGAGGTTCATTACTAGCTTGGAACACTCTTGGAATTATCATTTGCTTTATTTTGTATTGACCATCTGTATCCTTAGGTGGTCAGTGGGACAATCTTCTGAGACCTGAAGTGGCTAAAGTGTTTTCCCTGTGCAGAAGCAGGGAAAAGCCATCATTCTGTCTGTCACATCATGGCAGTGTCTGGCTGTAATGGGATTTATGGAGCACTTTAATGTTCCTAGTTGTGGCACATGAATCACTGAGGTGAATGGTATGAACGCTTTAGAAACTGTTCTCTGGCACTTGGGGGCTTTTGACCTTCCCCTTGCAGTAGAGGACATAGTACCCCAAAAATCTGGAATACAGATCCTCACCTTTCTCCCTGCCCCACAGAAAAGTGTCACCTGGTGAGATTTTACAGGTTCAGCCTATCCCAATGAGAGTGAGATCTGAGTCTGATGGACAGAGTATCCTGGTGTAAGTCTTGCATTACAAGGAGTGCAAAGCTGATTACACAAGGAATGACTGAGTGCTTTATCTTTAGTAGTGCAGCTGGCATAAGAAGCTCCTGCTCTTGCAGCACTCCTTCTTTTTCTTTCTTTTAGCTTGGCTCGTTTTAATGGTCTGGTTCATAGTCCTGCTCTTCCACCCATGGCAGGGATGGTGGGGGAATAGTTGAGGGTGGAAGAGAGGGGAGGAATTTCTGAAGCCAACTGTTTTGAGGAGGAATAGTTGTAATAAAACTGCACCCTTAATCTGGACAGTGAAACAGGATGAGGTCACTGAGCCCTTTCTCAGTGTTACCCCCTTGTTTGTTTTGGTGAAATCTGTTCAGAAGGGATCAGAGGTGATAACTTGGTAATTATCCTAATTGCTGTGTGAAACCCAGGAGCACAGTCCATGAGAACATTGTCTCCAGCACCTGACACCTGCCTTAGCACTTTTCTCAGAGTTTTTAGGTAATGAAAGTATCTTGTTCTCCTCTCAAGTTATTTAATTATTTCTGTAGGAAATGGTGCAAAATCCTGTGGCTCTTGCCCCCCTCTAAAATAAGGTATAATTATGCGTGGCAGTGATAGCTTTGACGATCTCTTAAGATGGTAGGAAAAGACAGGAGATGGTTTAATATTTTTATAGTTCCACAGAAAATTATGCTCAGCAGGTTTATTCGATAAAATATTCTCACCAGACACTTTGCGCTATAATGACTTACAAATTACATGCTAATTGTGCTACAGTTCAGCCACTCCATCCTTAAAAGGGAGAGGTGGAACTCCTAGGATGAGTGTGGTGTCCACAGCTGGGGATAACAGGTTGGGATTTGTGTCAGCCTTTCCTCTCAGTTTGGTGTAGAAAGACTGAATTGCCTGGAGCTGTGCCGAGGGCAGGACAGTTCATCCTGGTGGGGGTTGAGTGTGCAAGGGAGAGGAACATCCTGGTGTAATGGAGCATGGCTGGGTTTGAACTGTCAGTGCTCCAGACTTTCCCAGCACATGGCCAGTGAGCCCAGGTAAGCCTTGGATATTCTTGCTGAGACTGATGTGTGTTTTTAGCCAACTGCCCTGACCTGGGTTCTGTTTCTTGCTGGTGAAGCTTGAGCTTGGAACAAGAGCTGCTGCTCTGTTTTCTGCTCTATAGGAGTCACAATGAGCTTTGCAGCTCTTGTAGACTGGAGGCTCAATTTACAGAAATTCAAGCATGATTCTGCATGTAAGGCAGAAATTAAAGTCCTTTCCATATCAGAGGGCTCTGATGGTTTCTTGTGTGGTTCTGAAAGCCTCTTGGCCACCTTGATGTGACCTGGAATCTGTAAGCTCTCCTGGCTGCAGCAGAGCCCATGCTCAACCAGGGTCATTCAATGTCAATGTCAAAGGGACTGCGTCATCTGCAGCCTCTTTGAGTGAAAAAGGTTTCTGAGGACATCACTGTCACAGCAGTGAGTTTGAGAGCAGGTGGTTCTGGACAGTCCTTGTTACCTGTTACCTTCACCCAAGACTTCTGCTTGCTCCTCTCCCATGCCAGCATCAATCTCTGTCTCCTGCTTATCCTTGTTGACCCAGGGCTTAGCAATGGCCATGAGTGTGGCTCAGCCTGTGGTCTGAAGGCACCTCCTGAGCATGTCTCGCATCCCTTGGCACTCCCCAGTGATACAGACAGAAAATTGTAAGGGGAGAGACTCAGTACTTGGAGTAAGAGACATGTTACAGTAGTTGTTTTGGTGCACAGCCATTTGTAGCCTTCCCATCTCTATTCACCTGGACTTGGCCTCACTGTTCCACCCAGTGAGAACATAAAACCAGGATCCTGAAGGTGATTGCTTTGGATCAGTGCTCATTCCTTCTGCCTCTGCCCAGCTGTCCTGTATGTGCTGGATGGTGAGTGATAGGTGAGGAAGGATGGGGAGAATCTATTCCAGTGCCTCTGTGGAGCAGGTGTGATCTTTGATACAGCACTGGCAGATCCATCGTGTCTTTAGGTTTGGGGTTTCTACTTGACACCTCGAGGCCTGTCAGTCCTGCCTCATTAGTGTGAGAGAAGCTCATTTTAGCTTCACAGAAGCCCATCTTATTGCTGTCTTCTCCCATCAGCAAGGGGCACCTCAGTACATATTGCTGGCAGATTAGAAATGGCACCTGAGCGCTCATTTGGAGGTTAGCAAGTGACAGCTTTGAACGAGAGACCAAGTGGGAAGGAGGCTGTTTGGTACTGTACTGGAGGCAGATTAGCATTGATAGATAGGGTGGCTGTGGCTTTAGGGGTGAAAAAAAAAAAAGCTGTGAAAAGGCACCTTAAAACTGTACCTGCCTTCTAATTCATATCTGCTTAATTTACTGGCACAAAATAATCTTCTCTGCCAAGAGGGGCTGTTAGAGCTGCCACTGCTGTGCAATCAGGACCACAGCTGCCTGGATCCAGCTCCTGTGATCGCTGTGCTCAGATCAGAATACAGAGCAGACCCAGCCTTTGTCTCCTGCTCTGGAGATTCAGAGTCCTGGCCTGTGGATGTTTTTCTGCTCAGGAATTTAGCACCGTTGAGCAGAGCAGCCAATGAGCCTGTGTACCGTGTGGAGGCTGAGTGGTGGTTCAGGAGTGAGTGTCTTGTCTTTCTTGAATGGGTTTTTTTGATAATTCAGTCAGTATTCTGCTCTGTCACTAGCCAGACTCATCATTGCTTAGCTTTAGAGACCAGATTTAATCAGATTCCTGCCATTTGGCATGGATGCAGGGTGAGGGAAGTCACTCCTTGCACAAAATTGGATTTTTCTATTTACTGGCAAGAGCTCACATCCAGGCTTTGCCCAGTCATGCCTATGCCCACGATTTTGAGAACCTGGAGTAAATGACAGTTGTGCACACACTGGAGTCTACAGGATCTGATGCTGAAGCATCACATCTGAGCGTAGCCAAAGCAGTCGACTTCACAGTATGGATAACTTTGCATTTCCTTTTAAATCTGACTTTCTTTACTGGCAGACTAGATTCCAGGAGGAAAGGAAAATTATTTCATTACCTGAGCTCTCCTCTTCCTTTCAGGAGGCAGTGGGAACTGACTGTCCTTCTAAGTCACTCTGATGGTTTTCTGTCCAGGAAGCATCCATTGCACCCCTCCAGGGAGAGGTGCACAGGGCTCTTTTCCTTCTTGTGCCTAAAAATCTCGACCTACCATTAGATGCAAAGGCTTGGCTTGACAAAACAGGGAAATCTGGCAGCCTCAGTCAGGTTTGGTGCTGCTGACCTTGTGTGTGTGTGTGCCTGGAGCACGTGCGTCCCGAGGAAGCGCGTCCTGTGGAGCGTTGCAGGTACGGAGCGCTCGCAGGTGATGGCTCTAATGAGGAAATATTGCTCCTCCGGCGTGTGCCCACCTGCCAGACGGCTGTGGAATAAATCACAGAGCTGCAGCGAGCTCACAGGGCCTGACAAGCTGCTTCCTTTGTTTAAGAACGAAACCAGAAAACAAACCCCAGCACGCAGAAGGTCACATGTGACGCAGTTGTTTGGGCCCTCCATGAGGATGGAGGGCAGGCACGGCCCCAGGGCAGGGCCAGCCCAGCGCAGGGGAGGCTTGGGTGGCTCTTCCCTGTGTTTTGAAGAAAAAGCTCTGTCTAGACATGAGGAATGGAATGGAACAGAGGAGTGGAATGGCCTCTTGTGTCCTCCCTCCTGGCAGGGTTCACTGGTGAAACCCATGTGTGCAGGGGATGGATGATGGGTCAGCATTCCCATGGGAGCCAGTGCTCATCTGCTTACAGACCCTGACCTGGGTCCATCCTGGCAGTACCCCTCACAAACACAGCTGGAAGAGCCCAGCTGGGCCTGGGAAAGCTGCCCTTGTGTGGAATGTTCAGTCAGTAATAAAGCTGGAAACCTGATGGGTCTTTGAGTCTGCCGGAGTCATGTTCTGCACTGCCGAACAGCACCCTCAGATGGCCAGTAAAGAGCAGGTTTTGTTCCATTCTGACAAAGAGCTTGTAAATCACGGATACATGAGTTTGTTCCATAGTCACACTCTCTCACAGCTCAGCGTAGAAATATAATCTGTCTGTTTAAATTAGAATTTTAACTTGCAGATGGACACACTTAGCAATCAGCAAAGGCAAAACCTTCAAAACTGACTGAAATGTTTTGTGAATTTAAATGAGTTATGAGAAGTACCTCTTTGGTGAGAAATATATAGCTGTTAATGCTTTGGGGAACAAAACGTTTCTTAAGAAACCACAAACATTACCAGCATTTTGCCACTCTTATGGGAAGTGCTCTGAGATGGTTCTCACACCTTTCTTATGTGTGGCTTTACAGGACATGGTGCGTCGGGGAGAGATCATAGATGATGACATGGAAGATGAATTCTATCTCCGTCGCCTGGATGCTGGGCTCTTTGTGCTGCAGCTCATCTGTTACATCATGGCAGAGATCTGTAATGCCAATGTTCCCCAGGTAAAGATGTCTACAGTGTTAGCAGATTCTCTGTTTCCATCCATGATGCAAACAAGACTCTTAATCCTTGCAGATGCTGCTGTGTTGAGTAATTGTCTCTCTAATTCACTTGTGAGGAAACCTCCTGCTTATTGCACTGTGTTCATACAGCTCCATCAAGTTGCAGCAGTTAGAAGGGTGTTAGTGAGGACAGAAGCTGATCATGGTCACTCAGTTCATACAGAACTTTCCAGGGTTTGAAATGGAAAGATCTTGGAGCAGTGGAAGGGGACCTGTTCTCAGGAGGTGTCACAAAGGCACAGCTACAGCTGGTGACTTTTTTTGATCTGTGCGCAATGCTGCATCTCTTTGTTGGTGTCAGTACACAGGGTTTGTGAATACCTTCTGTGGTTACTTGTACCTGTGCCACATGCCTTCTGGGTCTTCCTGAGTAGGTGCTCCAGGACTGAGGACTAGTAGGGCTGAGTTGGGTTTTGTGGTGCTCAGGTCTCTGCTTGTCCCTCAAAGTGGGAAAAAGTGGGACTGTGCATGGATTTGTATTGCACTGAAGATGACTTTCTTCTCTTTCCTACTCCCCCTCAGATTCGTCAGAGAGTCCACCAGATCCTGAACATGAGAGGCAGCTCCATTAAAATAGTTCGACACATCCTGAAGGGTGAGTTGAGATATCCCTGTGCAAGTGTCTCATTGCTGCCAGGGACAGCTTGGTCATCGCTGTGTAGGATGAGCCTTCACATGTAATTCTCCTTGGCTTCATGAGCCTCTCCAGGCAGCAGCTGAGCAGTGTTCCAAGGACCTGGCAGGCCTGGAATCACCCTGATTAGTGGCATGCTTTGCTCTGCCTCTGAGTTAGGACACTTGCTGTAGCTGCTGTCAGGGAATGGCACATCACTTCATGCTTCCATCAGCTCCAGCCTGGCTGGAACTCACTGCTGACATTAACGTGAGAGCAAATATTTAAGGGAAGTGTACATGCATGCTAGAGAGAAGAATAGTGGAGTCTCATCTTTCATTAACACGGCCCTGCACTTTACCATCTGCACCATATTAGTACCCGTGGTGTATTTGTCTTGTTCTTAGTGTCAGATTAATATGGATTATAGCATTAAAGTATCCTCTGTAGCTTTAAAATGTAGCTGTTGTGATTTGCAATCCCAGTTTTAAAGTACTGCTTGTTATTTTTAATGCTTCTGTTGAATTAGAGCAATGCCTATTTGAGTCTGGCCCTTCTCTGCAGCCTGCTGTCCTTCAGCAGCTGCAGCCAGCGGAACTGGGGGAGAGGAGGGCAGGGCTCAGCTCTCCCCACGGCCCCTTGGAGCTGTAAGGCTTAGCAGGAGCAGCTGGAAAGCTGCTGCCCAGGGAAGGTGCTTCCTCATGGAGTGTGTCTGCTCCTGAGGGGCTGTGATGTTTTGAGTGAGGGTGAGGAGTCTGTTTCTTCTGGAGGGAAAGGAAGGTTGTCAGCATCTCTGTGGGATGTGTTATTTTGATGTCTCTGCTTTCTTTGGGAGCAACAGTGATATTCTCCTGGTGTTTTTTTTTCCCCACTTCAACACTGTCAGGTACAGGCAGCTCTTTTCTTGCAGAACCTGTCGGGTTTCTCCCTTCTCATATGCAGGAAAAAAGGGATCAGAAGGATGACCGGTGACGAAATTAAGAGTGATTTTCTGACAGTGTGAGATTACCTGCAGCTATAGGCAATCTCTTTGGCCCTTTTCCTTGGCCACCAAGTGCAAGTCAATGCCTGCTGATGAGCAGGAGAGCTGGATAGGATGTCTTTTCTGATTTTAATTATGATACTTGACAATTCCTGCCTCCAAACTGTCCATTTCCAATGTAGAGCATGGCACATGTCCACGTTCAGATTCCCACACTCGCCCTGGGCTGCTGGTGCCCGAGGGAGTTGTCTGCACACCTCGCTGGATTTGCACACCTCATGGTCACGGCTCTGGGTTGTTAATTTACATACCAAGCTGAATTGGAGGGCAGCTGCATTAAAATTTCATCTGATTCTTTCTTTCCCAGACAGTGACTTGCATTGTGAAACTTTCTCCGTGGTTGTATTGCATGTTGCAAGCTGAGGGTCATGCACAGGTTGGGTGCTCTCGGCAGCACTGCCTTCCCTGCCTGAAGGGGCACATGTGGCTTGTTAATAATACAGGGGATGGGGACAGAATTTGGGGCTTTGGCTGCAGCTCTCCCCACCTCTTATGCTTGCCAGTTATAGAGACTTTTTTTGTCACAATAGTCAAGACCTCAGCAATCAATTCCTTAGTGGGCCCTTGTGAAATCCTGCAGTGGGTGCAGCAGCTCCCAGCAGGCAGGAGCAGCACTGGGCTCAGCTGCACTTTGGGCTGTGAAATTCTAGTAGCTACACATCCATGGTCAGTGTGGATTCACCAGCTTTTAACAGCAGTGACACCACAGATATGCACCTGCCTCTCTGGAGGAGTCAGTTCCCTGAGCACAGCTTCCTGTTGGAACAAGGGTTTGGATGTGGACCCTGCAGCATGCTGGGGCCAGTGGGGCACTTCCAAAACTTCTCTGGAGTCAGAACTGCACGAGACTCTTAAGTGACTGAGAGATTGGGAGCTTGAGTCTTTAGCTGGAACATTTCCAGGCCACTTCTCAACTTGCTCTCAGGACAGATGAGGACTGGTTTATTTTTACTTTTCTTTCAGTGTTTTGCTCTTGTTCAGTTTTTATTTTCTATTTTTGCATACTAATTAGGTGCTCGGTTTTGAGTTTGATTTTTATGGCCTACATATTCTCCATGTTTCTCTGGCAACCTGACAGCTGATGGATCCCTTGGGGTGGCTCAGAATTACTTACGATGCAAGCAAGGAAGCAAGACTGTTTTCTTATGGTAGGGCTTTCAAGGAGGAGGAGTGGGCAGGGAATAACGGGAGGCTCATTAATGCATTTCTGCAGGCTGACCAGTCCTCCCACACTTCCTTTTGCTTGAAGATCAAGCATTTCTTGCAATGGGACACTTAGTTTATGCTTTGGAAGAGAATGACTGAATGGTGTGTGTCTTGCCTGGGGGATGTTTTGGGATGAAGGATGGATTCAGGATAGTGGATGGTGTTTGTGTCTTAGGGCAGTGCCTGGCCTCTATCTGATTGGGAACGGAGGGGTGAAATAGTGATACTCAGCCCTGGAATGGCAAAGCTCCCTGTTCCTCACGGATCCTCATGGATCAGCTGTTGGTCCCAGCTCCCTGGGGGAGCTCTGCAGGAGTGGTCCCTGGTGAGGTCCCTCCCCTGGTCACACACCTGGTGCCAGTGAAGCGAGCAGGCACACCCAGGAGCTGGGCAGGTGGAATGTCTGCTGCAGGTTCCAGCCCAAACCTCTTAGCACAGGTAAGCACAAAGGAAGGGTCAATGTGCTTTGAGGACAGAGCTCAGTCTGGCTCACGCTCCCTCCGTCTGTGCAGGCTTTGGAGCTTCCAATATCCATTACAAGCCTCAGTATTTCCCGATTGATTTTTACTGTTCTGTAACCATTGTATTTTGTCTAATGAAGCAGAAACCAATCTCAGGCCCTTTCCCTTTGTGTAGCTACAGCAGTGTGTAAGCTCTGGTTAACTGTTGGCAGGAGCAGCTTACATTTGATTTTTTTTTTTTACAGTCTCAGTGAAGTGTTGGAATTTTAAATAAAAAATTAAATACAGAAAATCTCGGTCGGAGATTTATTTTTTTAAGCCTGGTTCCAGGGGTTTTATGTGGTCTCTTCAAATGAGCATTAGCAGCTGTCGTAACCCAGTAAACAGTCTGCCTTGGAGTCACTGGGGCTTTAGTCTTACAACGCCTAAGCGTTTAGGAGGAGAAATGCTGAGCTTTTGGACAAGATTAAAGGAATTTGTGTCTTGCTTTTGTCTGGGTGATCTCACTGGGACAAAGGAAGGGCAGTGTCATTAGTGGCACTCAGCAGTTCTCTGCTCGAGCTGTGCTCTGAGCACTCTGGCTGTCCTTACAGCTGGGAGCAGAGCAGGCCCCAAGCCCACCACCTGCAGAGTGGGTGCTCCAAGGGCAGAGCTGCCTGGGGCCAGGCTGACCCAGGCTGTGCTGAGCTTGGAGACCACGGTCATCCCTCATGTGGGCATGGAGAGGCCACAGCAGGTGGGAACCATTGCCCTTGGACTATGGTAAGCACTGGCACTCACAGCTGCTGCTGCTGATCCAGAGGCTCTTATCCTGATGGAGCACAGAAAGGGCTTGTGGGGACAGAGCTGGCTCCTCTGCCTGCTCCCCGGGGCACACTGCTGACAGGCGGCTCTGGTACTGCCTGAGGGGACGTGAGAGCCTGAGCTAAGTGCTGGCTTGGGCTGGGAAGGGTATCCCATCCCTGTTGCACTGGGATCATCTCCTGCCTGGGGTTTGGATCCCCGATGGGCAGTGCAGCCCTCGGCCAAAGCACACACAGCACAGTGGGGCTGGGCCAGGCTACCCCACAGCAATCAGTCCATACAAAGAGCTACAAGGAATCCAGCCTTGTAGGAGCTTCCTGCTGCCTTTGTTAAGAGCAATAGAGAGCAGCTCCTCCCTCAGGGGAAGGTGCTCTGAGCTGATCCCTTTGCCAGGACCGCGGGCAGGTCAGGTTCACCTGCAGCAAACCTCAGCGTTCCCACCTGCTCTTGTTACAGGTACTGGATCAGATTATAAATATTAAAAAGATTTCTCCTAGAGGCCTGGCAAAGAGCTCTGCTTCTTGTACACAGGGAGAGAGAGAGTGCACACAGGAGGGAAGACTCCCACATCAGCTAACTTCTCTCTGCCCTCACTGCTTTCAGTGCTCTAATAACAAAGGCTTTGATGGAGCTCAGAGCATGTAGCAGTGCTAAACGTATAAATATTAAAGCAAACTTTCTACAGCAACTTACCATTCAGTGCTGAATACAAGCTGTTCTGTTTGTGTGGAAGAAGGGAAAGAATGCGAGCGGGCGGAGGCAGGGAAGTGCTGTCTAACCGGCAGCCTGCTCCTGATTTCCTCAGATTTGTTCAGCTCTTTGCTTCTGCAGCTCAAAACCTGCTTTTCATTTTCACTTTTTAAACCCTCTTTGAATATGCAGGTTCTGGTGGCAGGAAGGAGGGAGCTGGTATGGGATGAGAGCTGTCAGCTCCAAATGAATGTCAGGAAGAAGAGCTGCAGAGGGAATGTTTGGTTCTGTGGTGTTTAGCCGTGTGCATGGATGGGCACGACCTTGGTCAGGGTCTGGTGACCTCTGTCTGATGACAAAGAGTTTGGCTTGGAGATAAAACTGAACTGATGGGTTTTCTTCTGTGTGGGTTAAAAGCAATTGTAGATTGGGGAATTGGTGTCTCCTCAATGTCTTCTCAACAAAAATCCTCATTCAGGATGCTTGGACAACAGGCAGGTTAAACCCAGGACTTGGGAGTGTTTAATAGTTGTGTCACAGCCACTTCCCTGATGGCACTCAGTGTTCAAAGAGACCTGAGAACGGGTGATGTCCAGGACTGTTTGCATTTCTTGGGCATAATGCCATGATTCTTGTGCCAGGGAATGGGTGCTCCTGAGTGCTGGTGTCTGCCTGGGGAGAGAGCAGGACGTTCTCTGCGCCCTGTCTGCCACAAAAGTTTTCATGAGGGTCAATGGGTGTTTGTTATGCAAAGATTTAGCCCTGGGGATGGACAGGAAAACCATGCATGCTCCTTGCATTAATTCCCATTCGGCTGTTTGCAGTGGATGTGGATGTAGATTCCAGTGTGGTGTCTGCAGGAGGTGTTGTTCATTCCTGTCCCACTCAAAGCCTGTGTGTGTCTGCTCTCTCCCTGCAGAGTACGCAGAGAACATTGGCGATGGGAAGAACCAGGAGTTTCGGGAGAGCGAGCAGAAGCGGATCCTGGATCTGCTGGAGAATTTCTGAGGACCCAGAGACCAAACTCCATGTCTGCCCACAAGGACATGGCACCAGTTCTTCCTCCGTGTCTGCCTGCAAAGGCACAGCACCAGTTCTCCCTCCTTCCACTCCTCCTCCAGCCTCGATTGCAAGATGAAAGTGATGTTTCTATGAAACTGCTTCTAAATGGGATTTGGGATATATTAAAGACAGTTTGCTTTTTTTTTTTTAGCTCCTGGTTTGTTATTTAAGCAGTGTGCTGAGAGTGGGGCTGCAGCCACGTACCCCGCACAGGGCAGCACGAGGTTTCCCTTTTTTCTTTCTTTTTTCTCTCTTAAGTCAAGCTGCAGGAATCAGTGTGAAACAATACGAGTGTATGCATTGGAAAGAGGGTAGAGACGAAGCCTGGATGGCTCAGGAGACTGTTTGCAGGTTATTCCAGCCTGATCCATTAATGAAAATGTACAACCCCTGCTCTGACGGGAAGCAGGGAGGCTGGGGCAGTGGTGTGTGTCCAATTCAGCTCTTCTTCTGTGGCGGAGGGGGTACCAGCCACATCAGCCGTTCCTGTTAAGTCTTCCCAAAGCTGAGTTGAAATCAAAGGCAGGTTGTGGCACAGGCCAGTGACTGTGTCCCCTCCTGAAGGGGATGTGGGAGTGAGTTTGTCAGGGTTATGCCCAGAACTAAGAGAGGGAGGGGAGCAGTGACATGCCCAAATCCCATCGCCTTTCTTTCACAACTGGCTTTGGGTCTTGGCTGTGCTTTTTCTGTAGAAAAGCATGTTCTGGATCCTGACTGGGGAGCATGCAGCGAGTCCCTGGGAGCAGAGGGATGGCCCTGCTCACTCTGGGCCTGAGAGGGGCTGAGGGCATCAGCAGCTGCCTGCTCACCACAGGGGAAGGGACCACAGCTCATTCCTTGCACCACAGAGTGATTTTGGGTGTCATTGTGCCAGATACCAACACTTCCCTGAGCCAAGACTCCCAGCCGGGATAGGAAGTAGCTGAGAATATTTTCCTGCATCCTCTTTTCTGTTGCTAAAGTTAATGACTGTCATCACAAACCATTGCAGCTACTGCAAGCTGGGCTGTGCCTAATTTAGAGAGATTTGCATGCTGGCAACATTCATTTTTTATCTCCAAGAAAAAATGCATTGTCAGGGAAGCTTAAAGGCTTCCTTCAATCCTGACTGCGCAGGCACTGCTGGCCTGGTACTATCGACCGCTGGTGTTCAGAGGATCAGTGTGGAAGTTGTGGCTTTTACCAGCACAAAAAAGCTTTTTGGTGCAGATCTTGTTTAAATTCCTCATTTCTTTCTTCTGTTTTCAGCCCATTTCCTTAAAGGTGTTTTTTCCTTTTGCTTTCAGATGAGTTTAGGTTTTTACTTGAGTCTGGGAATTGTTCCCTTTCCACACCACGACCAATGGAGTTGTGGTCAGAGCTGGTCTCTGGTTCCCCCTGGAAGGTGACTGGCTGTTCCCTCACACTGCACTTGTGTTGAAAGAGGAGAAAGGGAGGGGTATGAGATGGGGGATTGAGGCAGAGCAGAATTAAGACTTAGCTTTGACTGAGAAGTGAGGCCATTTATCTGGGAGGAGAAAAGGGCAGGGAGGGTCTTGAGAATAGTGCAATAAATTGCCTGAGGGAAAGGTAAGTTTATAGATCTAAATGTACATCTTTAACCTGATTCTCTGTGTTTGCTGCACACGTCTGTGTATGTGTGACCATTTCCATGTGTGGCTGTTGAGCTGATGTGGGTATGGTGCACAGTCACTGACTGAGTCAGCTCCTCTTGGATGAGGAAAACCTCCAGGAGTGTCTGCCACGACTGAAATGTTGGTCACTGCCACAGTGAGTTGTGCTAGTGAATGTACACTGGGAGCACTCACAGCAAGGGACAGGAGCTGGAGGAACCCAGAGCACGGTGATGTGGCAGTGCTGTGGCTTGGCTGTGCCATGGCTTGCAGGTTCCCTGGACTCCCAGGGGAGCAGGATGGGTGCTGGTGCTGCTCTGGGTATCAGTGTGCAGTGCTGTCCCAGCCTGGGAGAAGGATCACGACTTCCCACCTGCAATGAGAACAACTGCTTATGGAGTCAAGGTGATGGGGCTCAGCATCAGCCTGCGACCTGGTGTTCCTTCTGCAGGGCTGGGGATGTAGTGCCACCTCTCGTGGTTCCCATGGCCGTGGTGC
>NW_008682729.1:50473-50687 GCF_000695815.1 Acanthisitta chloris
GGAATGCCTTGGGTGTTTTCAATTATTTAGTCTTCCCAAGCTGAAGGAGGTATTTGTGGGATTAGGGAATGGCAGCATGCCCACCCCGTGCCCAGCCCAGCCACCATCCCTGTGACGGATGAGGACACTCCAGATGTTGCTAAGGAATTCGTGCAGAGCTGGTTCCTGCAAGTCAGGTTTTTACAAGACAGATGATGAATTATTCTCTTCTCCT
>NW_008682729.1:50699-56509 GCF_000695815.1 Acanthisitta chloris
TCCCCTCTCTTTCAGAGGAAGTAACCCCACTGCTTCAAAGGGAGGGTCTTCTGCCCGGGGGTCCCAATGTGCTTTAGGGTCTGGAAGCAACTTTCCTGCCCTCTTGGGAAACGTGAAACCCCTTATCTTGTACAAAGGTCTGGTAAAGCATGAAAAAAACACTTGGGGTCCCCAAGGCCTGTTGGGTGCTGCGATGAGGTCTGGCTCTCCGGCACCTCACAGACAGGAGGTCACAGCTCCCAGCTCCTGCCTACACTCGCCCTGCTCCTGGGATCATCCCTGTCCTGCTTCTGGCCTCTGGGTTTGCACTGCTGCTCCTGAGGCTTGTGCCTGAAGAAATCCTCACTCCATAAATAATTTCAGCAGACAAGTAATGAAATTTGGTGAGGAGAGGGAGATGCGCTGAAGGATGGTAATGCCCAGTCAGTCGTGATCCTGGTGATTACACTGGGCCTTGCCATGCACCTGTGGCCCAGCCCCACACCCCAGCGCTGGGAAACGCTGGATCCTCTGCCTCAGTCCTTGGGATGGGCTGGGGGCCCACCTGGGCCCACTGTTATTAATTAAGGTAATTATTCAGCTCAATGTGCTGCTCCTGGCCAGCTCATTTGTGCTGTCATGATGAGCAGCACAGAAAAGCCTTGGAGGTGTGAGGACAGGCACCCTGAGTCTTGACAGCTGTGGAGAATGTTGTTACTGTAATTGAGGGGGGGATTAAAGAGTTGAGCTGTTAACAGATTTTCTTAAGGGAGCATCCCTAGGCTGCAGTCAGAGGGGTTTGTGTCCTGGTTTAACCCTGCTGCTTTCTGTGGCCCTGGGGCAGCAGCATCACTGTTGGCTTTTGGGCTAAACATGGGGTGTGGGAGCAGCACAACCCCCAGGCAGCACCTGTGGGGTCTGGGCTGCTGGGAGTGATGGCAGTGACATCTCAGGGTGGCAGGAGCCTGGTGGCTTTGGCTTCTCTGTGAGCCCTTGGCATGTCAAGCCACACACTGACCTGCCTGCATTGCGCTCGGGGTCCTGGGCTGGCCTTGGATGGGGCAGCAGAGCATGCAGGGACAGAGACCCCTCTCCATCACACTCCTCGCTGGGCTGTGTTTTCTTGTCTCTGATTGTAAACAGATTTGACTAAAGAGGTAAATGAGAAGGTAATTAGAGGGAACATGATGGATGAGACACTCTGGTAATGAGAGGCAGGAAACCTGCCCTCCAGGAGAAAGGAGTGGGGAAGGTGTTCTTTGGCAGGAGCATCACCCTTTGCTCTGTGGTGCCCCATGCTTCTCTCTGCAGCAGGACTCTGGGATGCAGTGCTGGGGGCTCTGCTCCCTGAGGACACCCGAGACTGTCAGAGGCTGAGACCAGCTGTGGGCAGTGGCTGCTGCAGACAGGTATGAGTCCATCACGCGGCATCTGGGCTTCACCAGGGCACTGATCCAGGCTGGGTACCAGGTGCAGGAGGCTGCTGAGCACCAGCACAGGACTTAGAAGCAGGGGAGCAGCAAGGGATGGGGGCAGACACTGTCTGCAGTCTGTAAGGCCATTGGCTTCCTTTGCTCCATGCAGGCACTCACCCCGGTGGGGTTTGGATAGACTGAGGCAGGCTGGACTCAGCTTGGACTAGGGGGAATCCTCGGGGAGCTGGTGCAGGAAGGGGAAAGCAGAGAGAGAGTGACATCAGCCCTGCAGTGGGTGATGGAGTAGGAGCCCTGGCACTGGCAGTATCAAGGAGGGTGTTGATCCCAGCAGCAGGAGCGCTGGTTTCCTCCTACTGTGAGTGGCAGAAGCTGATGGCATTTCCACCTGGCCACAGGAGACAGGCACCATCCTCACTGTGTGTCCAAATCCATCTTCAGCTCCACTCCCAGCTGAGCCTCCCTAAATGGGGAGAAATGAGTGTAAATCATGGCTGAGGAACACCTCCTGACATCCTGGTGGAGGGACCGAGGCTGCGCTAAATACAGCGAGAGGCTGTCAGCACTGGGAACAAACCATCAGCAGTGAAATAAGTCACTTACACTATTGATTTTTTTAAATAATTTTTTTGTCTTTTAAAGCCTGGATCTCACGGAAAGCTTTTCTCCTGGGACAGGCAATGATCTGGAGGGGGAAGGACTGGTTGGTTTGGGGTTTTGATGGTTTTTATGTTTAATTTTTTTGGTGCTTAATGGTTCGGAAAGAGGGAACAGTTCCGCAGTGACGGACACCTGTGATGGTGCTCCTCTCCATCGGGAACCTGGCAGTGGGTTCTGCAGAGGAAGGAGTTAATGGTCTGGAAATGGGCTTGAGTTGTTCTCTGAAGAAATAATTCTTTTCAAGTCATTTTCTTCTGAATTTTACGCTTTGGAGACTTCCCTGAGTGGAGGCTGCTCTGGGCAGAGGTCTTTGATTCCCAAAGCCTCCACATGCTGGGGGGGTGTTCCTGTTGCCTTCCCCACATTGTCCTGGGACCCTCGGGGCTCCCCAGGTTGGGGGGATGAGGGTGCAGGGCTGTGACCACTCCAAACCGGGCAGGGAGATGGAGACACTGCGTGTCCCTGCCCCAGGGGTGTTCCCACTGCTCTCCCAGCCAGGTCGTGCTGCTGGGAAGGGCTGTGCTGGCAGCCACACAAGGAGCCTGTGGTGGTGCTGGTGTGTCTGGAGCAAGGTTTCCTCTACCCAAAACCTTCTCCTGTTTGGTCTCTTGTTTTTGATGCTGTTGTGGTGTGGGTGGGTTGTTTGCTCATCTGAGCTCCCACCCATCACCTCCCCGGGCTGCTCCCTGTGCTGGGGGATCCAGACAGACACTGCCTCCCTGGCTGGCTGTGCCTGGGGTGATTTGTGGAGGAGCAGGCTGTAATGTGGGCTGGCGGGAGCATTGTTTTCCTGCAGCACACGCAGACCTTTGCAAATAATCTAATAATGCAGGAATGTCAAACTTCAGCTGTGGAAGGAAATCCTTTTATACAGGAATTGTCAAGTCTCTAAACAAGTATCAGAAATGAGCTCAGTATCAATGTGGAGGCTGTTTATTCTGCCCGTCAGAGAGATGAACAACCCAATTCACTCTCCCAGGCAGATGCACATTTGAGTGTTGGCTCCTGGACCTCAGAAGAGCTCAGTGCTGAGCCTCAGGGTGCCCCTGCATGAACTCTTAAAGAGGTGAATTTCGAAATAATGCAGACCATAGTGCTTCAGCCACTCTGGGGTTTGGGGTTTTTTTCTTCCAGTTTCTGGGCAGCTCTTGCTGTCAAAAGAGAGCACAGGGTGTGGATGGCATCGAAAGGAGCACAAGCAGCACTCGGGAGCCAGTAGGAAGGACTAATCATCTTGCTTTTGCTCTGGGTGGAGCTGTGTCCCTGAGGATGGTTCCCTGTGCCCTGGTGAGTAGATCCTCCCAACAGCCCTGCAGGGTCTGGTGTCCCCCTGAGGCTGATGCCCCGTGAGGTGCTGCTGATGTGGCTTTCCCCCTTCCCCTTACAACCTCATCCTGCTCTTCTGAGCTCCACTGCACTCTCCAGCTCTGCCTGACATACAGGTGTCCCAGGGAACACACCTGTGAACCTCACAGGAGTACGAGCTGTGCTCATGGTGGTCTTTGTGGTGTTGCTGCAGGGAAGTGATTGCTGGATTCCCTCATCTGGCAAGTGCCCCCCCCGAGCAGAACTGAGTGGTGGGCAGGAACCTGGTGCTCAGGGAGATAAGGAGTGTTTCATCCTCCAGAGTGAGACCCTGTGTCCATTCTGCTGGAACAGGAACCCTGTGGGGAGGCACCGGCTGTTTAGAGCAATAATGAATGTGCAGATAAGGGACCTCGTTACACAGTGGGCACCAACATCTCTGCTCTGGGACCTGCTGACTCTGCTCCTGCTTCTGTGTGTGAGTGACCTCCCCACATATCCCTGTCAGACACACTGGGGTGCATCAAGGCCATGCAGCTGCACCCACAGGCAGTGTCTGCCTGGGGCCTCTTCACTGATGGATTAAAATTGAGGAGGAAAATTTAACCTTCCCATGTGGACATTGTCACTTCCCCATCTGCTGGGCCCTGCACAGCCCCAGTGCCCATTTGTCATCTGCTGCGGTGGCAGAAAATCCACTGGAAATGGGGCTTAATTCAGGCTCTGCCCCTGGAGGTGTTCCTGACTCCGGGAGGAATTTATGCTCTTTGCTTCCTCCTAGCATGATTTAAGTGTCTCTGATGGTGCACAGGCAGGTTTCAGCCCTTGAGGTGCAGCTGTGCAGCCTTGGCACCCACCGCCCAGGGTGGGTGGTGGGGGCTGTGCTGCCCTCATGTCAGAGGTGCAGGAGCTGGGCTGGGGCTGTGGACCCATGCCCAGGATGTGCAGTCCCCACTAGCTGATGTTCCCAGCTCCCTCTCTGGCTACACCTGTGGGTGAGTGCTTTGCAAAGTGGGTGTCAGGTCCCAGGGGCCACAGTTTGTAGCCGCTGTTTCAGCATGGGTTTTTCTGTGTCCCCTCACTGGCTGGTGGCAGAGGAGGAACCCTGGGCCAACTGCTCACACCACAGGGCATGTGTGTGCTTGGCCTTTGCTGCTGCTCCTGTTCCACTTTACCCTGTGCATGAGTCCTGCCTTCAGAGCAAGATGCCCCTATTTCAGTGGATTTTGTCTCCACACATGCCTCTGGGGAATATGATGCTTTTGTTTTGTCAGGATCCAGCCCATATCTGCTTCCTGGGGCAGCTGTGTTTGCTCAGCAGCTCGAGGCAGTTTCCCTCAGGAAACCCAGAGCCCTTTGCCACTGCTGCATCCCAGAGCAGGACCCTCTGATCCCAACCAACCACAGGCCCCTCTGAACCTTCTGAAGTGGCCACGGGAGCCTCTGAATCCATCCAGCTGCAGCCGCAACATCCATTTGTCTGTCCCCGCCACTCTCTCCTTCCCTCAGCTTTTAACTCCAGAGGGAGTAATGAACTTGGGCAGAGATCAATGCTCTGCTGTGCTCTGAGCTGGGCTTTATTCTGACATGCAGCAAATGCTGCAGCAGGTACAACTTTTTTTACATTATTGACTAGTAATACAGGTATGAGGCAGAGCAGCTCTTGCCCAGGGACCTGCCTTGCTGGGGGAGGAATGACAAAAATGCTCCTGCTTCTTCTACTAGAGCCCTGCTGAGGGAAGGGTGAGGAAATACAGTCAGTATTTTGAAATCCAATTTAAAGAATCTCTTTGTAGCAAACATCTGTCATCTCATGGCAGAAAACACCTGAAATGATCTGATTTTTACTGTTTATCTAGAGAGAAAATATCCTTCAGATTGCTCTGGTGCTCACAGCTACTCTGGTGTGATGTCTGCCCAGTGCCTCCCCCAGCACTGAGGACAGCGTTTATGGCAGGGATATGGCACCTTGGGGCCTCTCAGTGCATGTTTTGGCTTTTCAGAAGAGGTGTATGAGCTGCACAGGTGCCAGTGCTGTGCAACCTGCTGTGAGGCACAGCTCTGGGAGAGCTGGTGCTGTTCGGTGAATTTGGCCCCAGGGTACAGCTGAAGAGAGATCGGGATCTTGCCCATTCCATGAAACGCTGCTCGTGGCAGGAGCAGGATAGCTGTGCCAGTGCTCTCTGGTGTGGGAGATCCCTCCCTGGCTGCTGCCACCAGCCCACACCCACTCCAGATCCAGGTTTTTCATTTTGAGGCAAATCTTGCACAATCTGGGGCAGCGATCAGGATACACATGGGAACACGTGTCCTTGCTCTTCCCTTAACGTCTGAAAAACTCACAACTGCCCACAGATGGGCTCTGGCCCTTGTCAGCGCAGCTGAAGCCCCGGGCACTGCACCCCCGGCACTGCATCTGCGGGCGCTCCGGCC
>NW_008682730.1:0-493 GCF_000695815.1 Acanthisitta chloris
CCACCATGGGAGATGATGCCATGGGAGCTATTCAAATCATTGGAGATGTCACCATGGGAGGTGTCCCTGTTGGAGGCGTCAGCCCTGTTGGAAATGTCACCGTGGGAGATGTCACCGTGAGAGATACCACAACCTTTGGAGATGTCACCGTGGCAGGAGTCGCCGTAGGAGGTGTCACCATGGGAGATGTCACCATGGGAGATGATGCCATGGGAAGTGTCAGAACCACAGAAGGTGATGCCACGAGAGGTGTCGCCGTAGGAGGTGTCAACACCATAGGAGATGTCACCATTGGAGATGTCACCGTTGGAGATGTCGCCGTTGGAGATGTCACCGTCGGAGATGATGCCATGGGAGATGCCACCACTGTGGGAGGTGTCACCACCCTGGGAGGTGTCGTGGTGACACATTATGCCATGGGAGATGCCACCACCGTAGGAAATGTCACCGCGGGAGGTGTCACCGTGGCGGGTGCCACCACTGCCGGAGGTGT
>NW_008682730.1:517-1040 GCF_000695815.1 Acanthisitta chloris
CACAAGAGGAAAAATCATGGAAGACACTGTCACTGTGGGATATGACCCCACGGGAGATGCCACCACGGCTGGAGACGACGATGATGATGCCGTGGGAGATGCCACCACCATGGGAAATGTCTCTGTGAGAAGTGTCACGGCGGGACGTGCCACCACCGTTGGAGACGTCCCCGCGGGAGATGACGCCACGGGAGTTTCCACCACTGTGGGCAATGTCACTGGGGGAGATGCCACCACCATGGGAGAAGCCACCACTTTTGGAGACGTCGCTGCCGGAGATGTCACCGTGGGACGGCGGCAAATGTCACCGCCGCGGCAGGAACCACCGGAAGAAAAATCATCATGGATGAAGATGTCACCGTTGGAGATGATGCCGTAGGAGGTGTCACCTTGGGAGATGCCACCACTGCTGGAGAAGTCACCGCGGCAGAAACCACCGGAGCCAATGTCATCACGGGTGAAGATGTTCCCATGGGAGATGTCACCGTTGGAGATATTCCCATGGGAATTGTCCCCATGGGAA
>NW_008682731.1:0-1455 GCF_000695815.1 Acanthisitta chloris
CCCCTACCCGCGACCCGGCGGGGTTTGCCCCGCAAAGTACCCATCCCCAGACACGTACAACCCCCCCCTAAATTCCACCCTCTAGTTTGTACACACCCGCCCGAAAAAAACACAGCGATTATAGCACAAGGTCGCCGCGCCCGCCGCCGCGATTTCCAAATGTTTGAAAGAAACGCGCAGGAAAATTCTTGGCTATTGGCGGCAAGTCTGCCCTCTTGGAAACGATTCTCAAGGAAATGTGCTTCCTTCCCGGATAAATGAGCCTGGGATAGTCTGGAATATAAGCAGTCTATGCTGATGCACGCAACATATGTATTTATGAGAGCTCCCAGCTATTCTGGGCCCAGGACACGTTGGATCCTGAATTAGCAGAGACTAAAAAATTAATCGTATTTTGTCGACAACGTAATTTTATAGATTTTTATCATGTTCTCCATCCTCCTGGCTGCGTCTGCTCCCACACCAATTACACCTTAAAAACTACTTCATAATTTCTCGAAACTTTGACAACAGAATTACCCCTTTTTTTAGCCAGAATACAACCATGAGCAATAATTTAGGGACAAATTTATCAAAGCGTCTTTAGTGCTTTCCCCCTCGTTCTAACATCCACATTTGTCCTGATCTGACTTTGAAAGGCAACTATTTCTTTAATTTTAGTTTTCATACATGTAAGGCAGTCCCTGCCTCTTTGAGCATCTTGTCGGGTCGGACGATTGCAGGTTTGCTTTGATTTTGTTTCAAAAATATCATATTATATTTTCCAAAGGGTTTCCCAAATTCTGTCGGTTTTCGAGGAACCGCCAGAAAGGCAAACTACTTTTCTTTAGCCAGGTATGAATACGTAGCTTCTGTGTGAATATTGAAACCACTTGCGAATGAGAATGAATGTGCTCCTTAGCTGTAACCGGGTGCATGGGTAAAGGTGAGGCTGTTCTCCGGGAAAAGCCAGGCACCATTTTGCTTTTGTTTGGTTTTTATTAAGGAGACAAAACGGAAAAATGAAGAAGGATTGGCTTGCCAAGATGTGTCCGAAAACCGAAGGCAGCGAAAGAAAAGTTTTGAACTTTTTCTGCCCCGACAGCAGAAAGCCCCTTTTCCTTGCATCTCCCGGCCGCCTTTAACCCCCCGCCAGCTGACACCAGAGCCAGCCTCTTGCTCTCAAATCGGATCGAACGACTCCGGTACCACTCGAGCGTCCACAGCCGGGCAGAAGCGCCCTGCCAGCCCGCCGGAGTGACAGGCAACGAAATGTGCCCTGAGCGGTGCACCTCGGCCGCAAACCGCTTCGTTAAATTTATTGCTGCAATTGCCACTGATACCCGTATCGTTGTACCAGCCCGGGGCTGTTCACCAGGCAGTCAGGGGGAAAAAAACCCCAAACAAACCCAAATATGGTGTTTTTATCTTTGCGGGTGTTTTTTTTTTCCTTTCTTCTTCTTTTTTATTTTTTTT
>NW_008682732.1:0-3282 GCF_000695815.1 Acanthisitta chloris
CTGATCCTCCTCCATCCAGAGCCCTGGTCCTCCCCCGCCCCAGACCAAGCCAGGCAGAACCCAGTGCCTCCACAGGGCCAAAGCACCTTCCCTGGATGCGTTGGTCCCGTTACAGCACCACCACAGCATCACTCGGGCTGGGAAAGCCCTCTGAGAGCACCAGGCCCACGCAGGTGCTGCTGGGGCTCCACGTCCATCCTCCACAGAGCACAGAGCTGTCCTGGCCGTGTGTGCCGATTCCACCTTGGGGATCAATCAGCTGCTTGCATTCCTGTTCCACAGATGATCAGTCACAGCTCATCCTGGAGGATCCACACCTGAGCTGGGAATGAACCTCCTGTCAAGTTACATACCTGACAGAGTAATATTAAATGTTAAAAGACCAAACAGTCCAAGAGTCGTGTAGTTCTGCTACCAAAACAAATCCAGGGTAACACAGACAACTAGAAAAGTTGCTTCCTGGGAAATCCCAAACCCACCAGCTGGGGCTGGTGAGCACCCACACTGGGGCAGGGAAACAGCAGAGAACCACAGCAGCTGCTGCTGGACAGGCTGGAGGAGGAAAGCACTTCACAGCTCTGAGAGACTGATTGGAGTCAGTCCGTGATCTCCCACCGTACACCAGGAGACCAATTACCTCGCTCAGCTCCTTTGCTTAGCATCACAATGCACGCCCGGGGTCAGGCCTCCTCCCCCTCGGATGCTCCTCTGACCGCGGGTGAACACCTGAAGTTATCCCGTTCCCTTCTCAAGGCTCAGGCAATACGAGGAGACACAGCAGCTGCACTTAAGAGAGCTTAAAACTTCTGCTGACAACTGTAATTCATTTGACATTGAGATCAACAAAGCTTCAAACTGATTGTGGGGCAGCTCTGGAAGCTGCAGGTGAGGTTTTACGCTTGTTGGGAAGTGGCTCTCGTGGTGGCCTCACGTTCCGATCACACGTGTCCGTGTGTGCTCACCCTGACACGGAGCTGTCTCAGGGAGCACTTCGGGGGCTCATCTCACCGACTGACAGCAAACACGGGAAGTGCAGCTCAGGCTGCAGAGAACACCCCCAGGACTGTGGGTCACACAGATCAGCGCACACAGGTTCAGCCACACCTCGTGCCAGTGCCAGTCCTGCCCAGCGCCCTGCACAGACACCCTGTGAGGTCAGTGGCCCGAGCACTTTGCATTATTGCCACGCTTACGAACAAGAGACCCAGAGACCTCAAGCCATCGGCTCAAAACCCCAGTGATGCCCAAGGCAGCCGTGCCAGGTGTGCTCACACCCCGACCCACACCAGGCACTGCAGCACCTCTGCAGCTTTGCTCTGGGACTGCAGAGTGTGTGTACCCCCAGAGCACCAGAGCTCTGCCGACGAGCTCACCCCGGAGCTGCCTGGAGGTCTGTGAGCCCCAGGGAGATGTGAGTCAGTCTAGGTGTGAGTTCTCAGCGCGTTCAGCCCCTCCCCAGGGTCAGGGTGAGAGAATCACAGAGGTGTGCACACGTGTGCCTGTGTGTACCCAGGATCAGGCTGAGAGAATCACAGAGGTGTGCACACCTGTGCCTGTGTGTGCCCAGGATCAGGCTGAGAGAATCACACAGGTGTGCACACCTGTGCCTGTGTGTGCCCAGGATCAGGCTGAGAGAATCACACAGGTGTGCACACCTGTGCCTGTGTGTGCCCAGGATCAGGCTGAGAGAATCACACAGGTGTGCACACCTGTGCCTGTGTGTGCCCAGGATCAGGCTGAGAGAATCACACAGGTGTGCACACCTGTGCCTGTGTGTGCCCAGGATCAGGTTGAGAGAATCACACAGGTGTGCACACCTGTGCCTGTGCATGCAGGTAGGGCCAAAACCAACACCATGCCCAAACCACGAGTCCGTAAAGCCTTTTCACTCGTGTTTCCAGCCGAGCCAGTCACTTACCCGAGTGCCGGCGGGAGACGGGGCAGGAATGATCCACCACCACTGCGTTTTCAAATGTCACATTTAATGTTTTCACCACTGTACTCCAAATCTACATTTTACAAAGTGACCAGCAAGTGTGCCACATTAACTGACCAACCTCTGAGATTTTACCTTTCATACCAGTGTCTTCTGGGGCTCGTTAGTTAAACACCTTTCTCACTCAAGTGAATTGAAATGCTTCAGTTGGTTTTATTCTCAGGAGCCTCATAAAAAACAAAGATATTGCACCATCTTTGTTCAGTTATTCAATGTTTGTCTCTTTCACAGCAAATAATTACTTCATTGAAGTTAAAACTTCCAAACATAACTTACTAATAGTCTCCAATTCCAGCTCAGATCACTCTTGTTGAAAATACTCTGCTAAATACAGATAACTTACAATAACTTTAACAGTTAATTGTCCATAACAAACACCACGGTTCCTCTCCAGACCAAGGCTCAGGTTTTAAGACCACCCTTTAGTATTCCTTTGTACAGGTGAAAAACAGTCTTCAATTTTCTAGTCTTGTTTTAAATACAAAAGTTGGAAGGGACATTCAAGTTTCAAGTCTCCACACTGAACTTAAAAAAAAAAAAATCATGTGGAGGTAAACAAACCAAGTTGTATACTCCAGGAGGTAGAGGCCTTCAATTTGTGTTCATATATACATATGCACAGAATTCAGTGTTCCAACAGAAAAAGAATTAGCCAAAAAGTAAT
Organism: Acanthisitta chloris; assembly: GCF_000695815.1. Lineage (NCBI taxonomy): Eukaryota > Metazoa > Chordata > Aves > Passeriformes > Acanthisittidae > Acanthisitta > Acanthisitta chloris. Next base: position 2,661 of record NW_008682732.1, read on the forward strand.
AAAAGTTATTTACTACTGTGACATTTCAAGACTTCCACAGCTTTGCCTAAAGACACAAACACAATTAACAGAATTCCCTATGTGCTTTTTTTTGTCCTTTTCTCTTTTTTTTTCTCTCAACTGTCCAGTGCAGGAAAAAGTTCTCATCAAGACTTCCTTTGCCTAAAGACACAAACACAATTAACAGAATTCCCTATGTGCTTTTTTTTGTCCTTTTCTCTTTTTTTTTCTCTCAACTGTCCAGTGCAGGAAAAAGTTCTCACAAAATTTCACAGACCTAAAATGTGCAAGCTAGTTCCTCTCTATACAGCAATGATGTCAGGGACCTCTGGAATCAGCCCATAAATGGCATTATTTACACACAGAGAAGATGCATGCTATTAACAGAATTCCCTATGTGCTTTTTTTTGTCCTTTTCTCTTTTTTTTTCTCTCAACTGTCCAGTGCAGGAAAAAGTTCTCACAAAATTTCACAGACCTAAAATGTGCAAGCTAGTTCCTCTCTATACAGCAATGATGTCAGGGACCTCTGGAATCAGCCCATAAATGGCATTATTTACACACAGAGAAGATGCATGCTGGGGTTATGTAAGAAAGAGCAGAAAAACTTCTAATAAAAATAG
>NW_008682733.1:0-867 GCF_000695815.1 Acanthisitta chloris
GCCTGAGCCTCAGGGTGGCCACTGCCACCTTCTTGGTCCTGGGTCGCAGGGCCAGCGCCAGGGGGGTGTCCCCGGGACCCCCCGAGAGGACAGCCAGGCGCCCCAAGTCCAGGGGGGCTCCTGCCACCACCGACCGCCGGCCACGAGACTCCTGGGGGGCACACGGGGACCGCCGGGGGACCCCAATGTCACCCAGGGCCCCCAGAGACCCCAATGTCACTGGGACAGGGATTGCAGTGGAGACTCACAGGGCACACAGAGACCCCAAGGGGACCCCAATGTCACCCAGGGCCCCCAGAGACCCCAATGTCACTGGGACAGGGATTGCAGTGGAGACTCACAGGGCACACAGGGACCCCCAGGAGACCCCCAATGTCACCCAGGGCCCTCCAGGGCACACAGGGATGCCCAAGGGGTCCCAATGTCACCCACAAACCCCAAGAGGGACCTCCCATAGGAGACCCCCCAGGGAACCCCAATGTCACCCAGAGACCTCCACAAGGACCCCCAATGTCCCCCAAAGGACCCTCAGGGGACCCCCAGGGAACCCCCCCATGTCCCCTAGGGGGCCCCAATGTCACCCAGGAACCCCCCGAGGGACCCCCAATGTCACCCAGGGTCCCCCAGGGCACACAGGGTCCCCCAAGGGACCCCAGTGTTACTTAAGGGACCCCCAGGGCACCCCAATGTCCCCCAGGGGACCCCAATGTCATCCACGAACCCCCCGAGGGACCCCCACCAGGAGACACCCCCCCAGGGAACCCCAATGTGACCCAAAGACCCCCAGGGGACCCCCAATATCACCCAGAGACCCCCGGGGACCCCCAACTGCCTCTTGCCCCCACCCACCATAGAGACCCCCCAGCT
>NW_008682734.1:0-1915 GCF_000695815.1 Acanthisitta chloris
CGCTGACCGGCCGTGCTGCTTCCTTGCAGGGTGTCTTTTATGAATAATCAAAAGCCGCAGAAGCCGACACTATCGGGCCAGCGCTTTAAAACCAGAAAAAGAGGTGAGTTACTGCTCCGTGCCTGCTGCCGGGGTCGGCTGTCTGTGCTGGGCATACATCGGTTTCTGTCGGTAAACTCGTCTTTATTATCATAGAATCATCATCGCAGAATTTTAGGGGTTGGAATGGACCTTAGAGATCATCTAGTCCCAACCCCCTGCCATAGGCAGGGACACCTCCCACCACACCAGGTTGCTCAAGGCCTCGTCCAGCCTGGCCTTGAACACTGCCAGGGCTGGGGGAGCCCTGGGCAACCTGTTCCAATGTAAACTCGCCTGCCTTTATGGCCTTTTGGCAACTCTCGAGACCCCATTAAGTGCAAGTCTTGAGGCTAACTCTGGCACTAGGGTGTTCCCCGTGGTAATAAATATTTGGCAGTAAGAGTTGCCACTGAATTGAGTGTGATAACCTTGGCCTGAGATATGGTCATTCTGGAGCTGTGCTGAGCGTGTTTAGCCTGAAAGCAGAAGTATCTAGTACCCCTGAATTACAGGGGGGCTCCAGGATGGCCAGGCTCCAGCACAGGCTTGTTGTAGGTGAATACATACATCTAAGCAGCATCTAACCTAGAAAGAATTTCAGTTCTAGCCTCTGGATAAAGGCTGCGTTGTCCCCGTGATATTATAAGAACACCTGGTTTAAATTTTTAAAAACTGACAGAATGACCCCACAACAAAAATCCCTCAAGCCTATCCACCCACCAACATCCAAAAAAACCCCAAGGCGTAGGATGTGCCAGTGCCTGTCTCTGTGTGCACAGTTACTTCCAGGAGAGGAGTTAATGACTGAAGAGGTGTGATGAGTAACTCATATTTTGATAGGGCTGTTTTCAAACCCAAAGAGGAAGTGAGGACAGCTCTTCAAGTTAGTTTATTACTGTTTTACTAAGACACTAGCAGTGTTTCATTCCAAACAGCTTTAAGGATGTGCAGACCAAAGTATGTGTTGATTTACAGAACCTTTTTTTATGTCAAAGCACCTTGAGAAGCCTGAGTGAGAGAGTTGGATCTAGGCTGTCCAACAGATGAAATGTTAGCTGCCTGGGTTTGAGTCTCTTTTTAAGCATTTAACCATAGTTTGGCTTCCAAGCAACTCTGCTGGAATAATGAGCTTCATGGATCTGTCCTGGGAGATGACTGATCCAGTATTTCCAGACTTCAGGCGGCTGTTACCAACATGTTAGTTCTTGCCCTACATGTAGGGACACTAGTATGCCCTACTAGGTTGCTAACAGAATTGGCTAAGCTCTTGTAGACAGATTTGCAGCCAAGTTCTGTATCCTTGGAAGCTTTTCATCTCATGGTTTGCACAATCTAAAGACAAATGGAGATGAATAAAACTGAAGGCCTCTTTTTAAGGCTTTCTGTCAGTTACATGGGTGCACAGGTTGTATATTTGGCTGTGCCCTACCTGTAGTGAAAACAGGGCAGTGATCAACTGATGTATGTTAGACATGAAGACGTGTGTGTTCTGCTTTTACCACAAGAAAGGATGCTGAATAGATCTGCAGTTATAGCCCATTAAGTTAGCTCATATATCTGCATTTCCCCCAGGCACTTGAGGAGAAGCAGTTGCTTCGGACTCAGTTAGCTTCATATTGAGAGGAGGGGATGGTCTTCATAGGTGAAAAGCAAGTACTGTCAGTTGAGTCTAATGGGAAAATGGTATGCAGCTTGACAGAATATTTAATCCAAAGCAGGGAGAGGCCCAAAGAGCTGAAATGAAACATGAGTAATGGAGTCAAATGGACAAAATTGTAGGGGCATGTTAAGAATTGTCTTCCAGCGTGTAGCTAAGTGTCTGGATTTGGAGGGA
>NW_008682734.1:1938-2269 GCF_000695815.1 Acanthisitta chloris
ATAAAAATCAAACAGAAGTCAGGTAAGCTGTATTAGAGCAAAGTAATGATCATCACAACTGTTCTTAATGAGAGGATGGTAAGAACTCAGTTAGAGGCAACTAAAGAATGTTCTGGGTTTTGGTAGCTTTTCTCCCAGCCTTGACTGAAGAGGGGAGTTAAAGTAGTAAGACTTCTTACTGCTGTATTGGCCATTGAAATTGATTTTAGGCCGTGCTGTTAAGTCACTGTGCTAGCTAATACCAGTTGTCTGGTTTGTCACTGTGAGTTCTGTTTGGGGTTTGGTTTTGTTTTGGTTGGTTGTGCTTTTGTTTTGGGGGGGGGGGGGGGGG
>NW_008682734.1:2313-18414 GCF_000695815.1 Acanthisitta chloris
TAAGATTGAAATAAGGAACTAGAACCCAAACAACTGCATGTGGCAATTTTATTTGAACATTTTCTCCTTACAGATGAAAAAGAGAGGTTTGATCCTACTCAGTTCCAGGACTGTATCATTCAAGGTTTAACTGAAACTGGCACTGACTTGGAGGCAGTAGCAAAGTTTCTTGATGCTTCTGGTGCAAAACTTGACTATCGCCGCTATGCAGAAACGCTTTTTGACATCCTGGTGGCTGGTGGAATGCTGGGTAAGTCCCTTGGATATGGCTGCTGTCAGCTTTTTTCACTTGACTCTGCAATAGCTCACTTTTCAGTGCAAAAAAAACTCTGCTAAAGAGCCCATTGAGTGTGTAGAACAGGGTTTAAATTACCTGTGGTAAATTACCTGACCATCTTGGTGATTGACTGAGCAATTACTACAGAAATACTCTGTATAACCTGCTGCAGTTTCACTTGAGTCAGTTTCTGTTTATCAAAATGTGAGTTGTACAAAGTGGCTTAACAGAAAATAGAATGGATTGTTTGGGTTTGAGGTTTTTTGTTGTCCTTTTGTTTGTTTGGATTTTTGGTTTGGTTTTTTTGGGGGGGAGAAGAACTTGACTCTCTAGTCAAGTTCACTTCTGAGACGAATACTTGCTTTAGGTGTGTGGTCTGTGGTCACAAGGTACAGTTGCCCTGAAGGATTCTAACATCCTGTGCTTTGCACATCCTGCCTTTTATTTTGGAAAGGAAACTTGTTTACAGAAGGATCCGAAGTGCTTAGTCTTGGAAATGCTATTATAAATCAGTTGCTGTTGACAATAGTGAGGTCATGGGCTGTAGCAGACATTGGGAACTGAGGAATGAGAGGGTGATTAAGTCAGCAGAAAACACGGGGAACTGAAGTTCACAGGAAGTGAAATGTGGTGACGAAAAGTCTTCGTAAACTCAGGTGCACGCTGTGCTTAAAGAGCAAAGAACAGATGCTCACCAACCAGTAAGCACATACCATAATCATACTATATGTGGGTTTACATTCAAGAGTCTTAACCAGTGCACACTGTGTTAGGAAGTGTTCCTTCTAGGAATGAGGCTGAGAGGGAAAGGAAAAAGGCATTGCTGCATTAATGGTGATATGGGGTCCTTTACTCAACTCCTTCTCTGTAAGAGGTAGCTAAGTAGACTAACTTTGATCTTCAGTCAGATGAGGCCAGAAATAAAACTGACATCCTGTTACCTTACCACCTTTTAGTATTAATACCATTAATATTTATCTCTGTTTCTGAAGTCATGTTTCTGACTAATACATAACAAAATACATCCATTGTATGTAGGATGACATAGAAATTGATGATGAGATGTTCTGGCACTGGAGTTGGTGACCTGTTTGTCAAGCAGCCTGAAAAACCACAAGTTTCAAGCTCATCTCTGGGGCACTGATTTTTGAATGTGCATCTCAAGATATTTCAGTCTCTTACTGTGACTTACTCTGTCATGTAAAAGGCACTTAGAAAGCACCAGTGTTACAGCTGACACTTGAAAAGACACTTGCTAGGATTAAACAGCTTCAGTCACTTCCCTTAAGGGAAGAGGAACTCATGGCCATGTTAACTTACATGTAAATAAGATGCGTAGCCAATTCACTTAGCAGTAGGGGGTCAGAATATTTAAGTGTTCAAATCTAAGCCACTGATTTTTTTTTTAAAAGTTCTAGTGCAGGAGTGGAACAGATGGAAAGGTCAGGGTGTCTCCAGCAATCCGGTCATTCTGTCCTTCATGAAAGGACAACGTGTTGCATGTTCTGGGTATTGGAGTTCTTCCTGTGGAGCCTACTCAGTAGGGAGTAATACTACTAATGGTGCAATCCTTTAGCCCCAGGTGGAACCTTGGCAGACGACATGACACGCACAAACGTCTGTGTGTTTGCGGCACAGGAAGACCTAGAAACCATGCAAGCATTTGCTCAGGTTAGTGCTTAAGTGAGTGTAATTTAACTTAAAGCTGTTTGGTGGTCAAAAATTAAATGTTTGTGTAGTTGAAAGTTTCGGTAAAAATAAGACATGGTGTTAAGAAGCATGCTGGGAGTGGTAGAGCAGCACTCTTCCAAGCTAAGAAGTGCTCTAAAGAGTTCAGACCTACTTTACTGAACTTTTTTTTACATTCTAATTAAATGATAGTTCAGAGCAAAAGATAACGTACTCTCTATCTTTTTAGGTTTTTAACAAGCTAATCAGGCGTTACAAGTACCTGGAGAAAGGCTTTGAAGATGAAGTCAAAAAGGTATGGAGTAGGTTTTTATCAGCAGACAAAAAAAGCCTTCAAATACTGCTAGTTAATCACTCTGTAGAAGAGTTACATCATAAAATGGGTTATCAAACTACAACATTCCATGCTGTTAATAGAAGAACAGCTAGCTTGCATGACTAGTGGAGAAGACTACCAGTGACTACTGCTTCTGCTGGTTGAATAGCTCAATTGAAACAAAAGTGTCCAACACAGAGGCAGTGGCCAAAGTGTAGTGAGAGATGGTAGTTTTATGGCAGCTCTTCTTACTTTCTCTTGCAGTTGCTGCTGTTCCTGAAAGGGTTCTCGGAATCTGAGCGGAACAAACTGGCCATGCTGACGGGTATTCTGCTAGCCAATGGGACACTTAATGCGTCGATTCTCAACAGTCTTTACAATGAGAACTTGGTTAAAGAAGGTGAGTGTTAACCACCTCCTCCTTTAGGGAAGGGTGGTGGTGTCAGAACATGGCAAATAGGTGAAAACTGATGACAGTACTCTTGGAGCTCACTAACTTTATCTGGTGATAGACTATCTACAGAATTAGCAAAGATGTATGTGCTGCCCTGCAACCTAAAAGGTCTTGCTAAGACTTTAGAAAATGAGTCTTGTCAAAAAGCTTGTGTGTAGGACTTTGCTGCATGACACTGGGGGCTGCTGCTGTCACTAGTGTTGCCCAGCAAGGCAGTACTGTTTTGGAGAGGGACCTTTCAGGATGCACAAGGTGTGTGATTAGGCTCCTTCCTAAGCTGCAGCAGGGGGAGTTGAATTTAGTACAGGAAGACTTTGTGATGCTGAGTGGTATGAAAAGTCCAATGTGCTGGAGGCTGCAGTATCCTCGGGCAGAGAGAGGTACTACAGACTGCTGGGGTTGCTTGGGAGCACAGCTGCTGCTGCTCTGAGCAGGGGTCTGACAAACGAGGTGCCCTGTACTCACGGGCCTTAAGATTCCCTTTGTTTTGAATTTCACTAATACTCTTACTATTGCACAGGTGTTTCTGCAGCTTTTGCAGTCAAGCTGTTCAAATCGTGGATAAATGAGAAAGATATTAATGCAGTGGCTGTCAGTCTCCGTAAAGTAAACATGGATAATAGGCTGATGGTGAGTATCACTAAAATGAATGACTTACTGCTTGAGCTAGTTCAGTAAATAGCACTTACCAGCACTCAACACACTTGTTTTGTGAAAAACTTGTAAACTTTGTTTTCAGGAACTCTTCCCAGCCAACAAACAAAGTGTTGAACACTTCTCCAAGTACTTCACTGAAGCAGGACTAAAAGAACTCTCCGAGTATGTTCGGAACCAGCAATCCATAGGGGCTCGGAAGGAGCTGCAGAAAGAACTGCAGGAGCAGATGTCACGGGGAGATCCATTCAAGGATGTAAGTATTTGTGGACAAGGTGTAGGTCCTCCTGTCCCCTCTCCTCCTGAAGTAAAATGGCGTTGAATACTAACCTGAAGAAGATACATGCCTAGTTAAAAACTGAATTTAGCTCTCACCAGGAATAAAATTAGGACCAGGGTGTCTTGGTATTAGCTTTGTAGTCTTTCTTTAATGTCTTCAATCCTGCTGTATGATCAGAGAGGTTAGTTGTGGTTCTGAAGCATTCTGGGTTATCTTTAGAACAGATACTTTAATTTAGCTTAGTGCCATATGTGCCTTTGTGCTGACTTTCATTCTAACTGGCAGATCATCTTGTACGTGAAGGAGGAGATGAAGAAAAACAACATCTCGGAACAGACTGTGGTAACCATAATCTGGTCAAGTGTAATGAGCACGGTGGAATGGAACAAAAAGGAGGAGCTGGTAGCAGAGCAAGCCATTAAGCATTTGAAGGTATTGTAACTCCAGTATGGACTTCTGCACCCTTACACAGGGCCTGGGCTCCCATCTGTCCCCAGCTCACTTTTAAATGTTAAAGCCTACAAGCTCTGCTAATGCAGACACAGCATTAGATGATAGAGAACTGTTCCCCTGGTGCCTCTAATAAGAGGCCAAGTTCCTGAGGCAGAGGCCGTGTGACTGCTGCAGAAGCCCTGTGGGGTGGGGCGGTGGTTGCACATTTCTAAGCAGTGCAGATGGAAGCTGTGTGAAACCAGCTGAGTCAGGTGATAAATGTGAAGTGCTCTGTGTGCCAGTTTGTTGTTCTTGTTACAGCAATACAGCCCTCTACTTGCTGCCTTCACCACCCAAGGTCAGTCAGAGCTGACTCTTCTGTTGAAGATTCAGGAGTATTGTTATGACAACATTCACTTCATGAAGGCCTTCCAGAAAATAGTGGTGCTCTTCTATAAAGGTAACTTCTGTGGGATTGTAATTTTATGGGTTTTTTGAGGGGTTGTTCTTGGTTGGTTGGCTCTTTTAAAAGCTTCTGAAGCAGAATGCTTCAGTCATAAGTCCTTTGGGAAGATCAGTGCTACAACACTGCACTTCATGAGCTGAAGAATTTTCTAGCTTCTGCTTGCAAAAACAGAGCAGTAAAATGCAGTGGTGCATGAAGCTGGTCCTTGGCACGTGTGGAGGTACAACTCTAGACAAAGATTCTGTCTGTGTACTCTAGATCTGTTTAAGAGTTGTGGTAGTTCATAGCTAAATTTAGATTTTTTAGGCACTTTGTTCTTTTTAAGTTGTGGAAAAATACATGATAGGGTATCCTTAGTTCTTTTAACACTGACTGTGAAGAGCCAGAGGTTGAGACCACCACCATGTTCTGGGGTGCTCTAGACTCTTTTTAAATGTCTGATAGAAGATGTTACTGAAAAACATGCTGTGCACATGTGGAAACTTGTTAAAATGAAGATTAGATTGTACTTCTGAAACAAAACTAGCTAAACATTTCCTGTGCTGTACTTTGAACTTCAAAGAATTTTTGTACCTGTTTTTAGCTGTTAACTGAAACTTTCCTTAGAGTGTGCCATCTCAAATAACTGTGACATACTCCAGACTGTTAGTGGGAGTGAAAGTGCAGCTCCTAAAGGCAATGCTCAGGAAACTCCCAGCAGCCAATCCAAATGCACAGTTCTCAGAATTTCAGAACAGGAGGCACTCCTGGTGTAGGTTTGTCCAGCTGTACCCAGGGAAGGAGTATGTGATGCATCTAGGGGAGGAAGCAAAAGCTGCCAGTCAGGGGTTCTCAGCAGTTTGCTATGTTAATGCTGCTCTTTCACATCTTGCAGCTGAAGTTCTGAGTGAAGAGCCCATCCTGAAGTGGTATAAAGATGCACATCTTGCAAAAGGATTTTCTGGAGCAGATGAAGAAGTTTGTTGAATGGCTCAAGAATGCTGAAGAAGGTAACTAGCAGTTTGGCTCACAAGTGGAGCTTGTTCATTTTGGGAATGCTGTTGGAGGGGGAGGGATGTCAGTTGCCCCTCTGAGGCAGTGTGCTCCCTACCCTGGTACTGTTTGAAAAGCTTGCCAGTGAAATCCACGGGGATCCAACAGCAGCTATTGTGCAGAGCGGGGACTGACTGAACTTGGGGCTGTGGGGCTGAGCTGTGGGCAGTCTGCTGATGAGGTGTCTCTGTTGCAGAGTCGGAGTCTGAAGCTGAAGAGGGTGACTGACCTGTGAAACTCTGTGCTCAGTAAAACAAACAGGAGCTGTAGATAAGTCTCGTGTTTCATGTGTCCTTCAGATTCTTACATCCTACCTCCCTGTATCAAGCATGATATAAGGGCTTTCATGGCAATTTATTTTAACTGTTTTCTATAGTTAATGAAATACTGGGTTTAGTTTTTAAAGCTATGCTCAAGTAGCTTACAGGAGCTGTGACAGATTTGACTCTTAACCTGCATTTGTCCTTTCAGTTACCTTCTACCTCCTGTATTTTCTACTGTAATCATGTAATTTTAAGGCCTTCCATAGTGAAATCCAGCTTATTCATTGGGATTTCCATCAGCATTGGAGTAGATAGGGTGAATGAGACTTAGAGCAGTTCTGCTTGCAGATTAACCTGTAAAAAGTCTCCCAGGTGAAGAGTCCATGGCTCTTGTGGCAGCTTGGTGTGGCACTTCAGTCTATAACAACTCCTTCAAATATCCCCTTCACACGTTGTCATGCCTTTACTAGACTTTCAGCATAAAGCAATCCTGCTGGGTGAGGTTGCTGCCCCACTCCTGCCAGCTCTGTGTCCTGGAGAGAAGTTGTGGTGGCAGCAATTGGTAACTACAGTGGGGCATGAAGAGTGACATCTCTGAGCCTGCTGCCTGTCACAGCTGATGGCCTGTGCTCCTGAGGGACTGTCAGGCACCCTTGCAGCTGGGCAGCAGTTGTGGGGGTGCCTTGTCCCTTCCCTCATAGAAGTACAGAAGTACAAGCACTGCTGTTCCACACAGAGCTGCCCAACAACTTTCTCGAGCTGGGCTGTGTTGCTGGCAGGGCTGGGGCAGCTTCTCTGTGCTCTTCTGTAAATGCACAGCTGCTGAAAGTTAAGGCAGCCAAACTCTACCCCTGCCCCCTGAAGATTAGACATTCTTTCATGCAGGCAGTTGACAGGACAAACAAAAGAGCTTATCTTGCTCCCTGGAAACTATAATTCCTACTGGAAATTCTCAGGACAGTTCAATTCACAAAAATTGGGTCAAAAAGTGAAGTCTGTACAGTTGTAAGCTAGCAGTGAGCATTAACTGAAATACTGGTAACCACAGCACACCTACTAAAATAAATAAAAAAATTGGGTCATCACACTGCAATCTGTTCAATACTACAGTGATCTTCCTTCCTTTGTAACTTTTTTTTTTAAAACAAATAAAGGCCATCCTTACACTTACTGTCAAGGGCTGTCTCTGCTCCTTATCCAGAAAAAGCATCAGTGACACTACAGGGTAAAAAGCAGTGCTTGGTCTTTCACTAGTTTAAGGACTGTTGAATAAAGCCTCATTAAAATGGCACCTTCTTACTGCTAGGGTGCTTTTTTTTCCACATGTTAGAAGTGCCAGTTTCCTGAGAGTTTCATTTCCTGAGAAAACACAACCAGGTTCATCAGTATCTTCAGTAACTTTTATGTGGACAGCTGGATTAAAGTTAATTATCCAAAAAGGTCATACTACAAAGATGTTTACAGCCTAATGTGTTCACAGCATAACCTATTTACAACATAACTATATCCTTTAATTATATATTACCTTTATATCTAAAACAGCCTTGTGGCCAGATTAAAATATCCAAACTATACATTTTCACTGAAGGCAATAAAATTCTAGCAAAAGAGTAAGCTACTAATACTAGCTAAAGGAATAAACTTACTGTCACGATTCCCCAAACCTCCACACCATATACATTATTTGTAACAATGGTAACCTTATCAGAAGAGGTTTTTTATTTTAAAGTGCATGCTGACAAGATAACCAGTGTGCATAGATGAACCAACACAACTATAATTTCCATTCTGAAAACATACTCAGTAACATATATATATGTATCTACCTCCTCACTGTGTTTACAAAGGCTGGGCTAATGCTGGAGAAACTTCTACATCTCACAGCCTAACACAGCTGCCAGTCAAAAATGACAAGCCTTCAGTCCTTTAAGAACTGAGGTGTTAGGGGCCCTCTGTAGTGGCTAGAAAGACAATGTCATTTCCTACGATCTTGCACACAGCAAAACTGCCACCAAATACATGCCTGATGTCTAACAAACTCACTGCCACAACACAAATGGCATTGCATCATCACAGATGAAGCTTTAGGGTCAGCTGTGTGATGTCAGAGACTTTGCTCATTACAGAGGAGGAATGAGGAGTGAGGTGGTCCAGGCCCCAGGATTGCCCAGTGCAGGAGGTGCAGCTTCACCCACAGTCAGGGTCACCTTCCCCCGTCAGCCCTTGACCTCTTAACAGGCCACTGCCTCATCCAGAGTCCTACACAACCCTCATGTCTAGGTGATGTTTTTAGCATGATGTACTATCATAACTTCATGTCTGGGAACTGTGGAAACCATAAAGAAATACACAGGGAACCTGAGAGGGAGTAAAGATAAACCCATGCAACCAGAAAGCACAAACAACACTGTGACACCATCAATAAGAATATACTATTTAAAGACAAACTTTGTGATCAGTGCATTCCACCACTCTTCTAAAAGTACCTTCACCTAAAATAGCAATGATCTCATCTATAAAGAAAAGAACTCCAGTCACAAGTTGTGAAGTTATTCAGCTATTAAAAAAAACAAAACCAGACTTAGGTACTGTCACTGAAGCTGTTCTAAACTGTGCTTCTTTAAACTGTAAATACCTAGTCTGAGAGCTGTTACTGGACAACACTCATCAGGGCACATTTCCAGGGATCTCATAATAGGAGGTTCATTTACTTAACTTACTTTTTATAGGGAAAAATAAGCAAGAAATATATTCAAGTCTACAGAAAAAGTAACAATCCCCACTCCTAAATAAAGAAAAAAAACTAACAAAGGCCCTTCAGATCTTATGCTAAAAGAACTAATTCTACCTAAAAAGAGAGTAACCTTTGAAAAATACTCTGTACATGTTGCACTTAGCTCCTCTCCACATCATCCTCTGGACTCCTGGAGCTTTTCTTTGGATGACTTTTGGAATGGCATCAAGATCCTGCAGCCAGTCATTAAACCCAAGTGAATTCCAGTCAGAATATCCACAATTCATCCAGTCAGCCTTTCAGATACACACCAGACATAAACAGTTGGCAGGAGCAATTTCAAATTCAGTCCCCAGAAATTCACAGGGCACAGAGTTTATGTTACAGGAGAAAAAACATGGCATGCAAGAGATTTTCAGGTGAGATGCTCAAAGTGGCAAGTTAACAAAAAAATGACAATTGTTTTAAGAGCCTAGTTCACTGAATTCTACTTTATGATTTCAGGACCCCTATTTTTTTCTTGTATGGAGTTAAGAATTTTTACATATATATATGTAATTTTATATATTTTATGCATGTATGTATAAAATAGCTTTGTAGCCAGATTAAAACAGCCATTTTAAGATTAACTAATTTGTCTCTGTACTTGACAAGAGCTTTTTTTAAAATTATAAATAGCATATACACTTCATGCTGTCTCAGCTGAAGATGATAAATCACAACTCCTATCTTCAGCTTTTTTTAACAAATATATGACAACAATCAGAAAAAGCACCCAGCTAGTGGGCAGACATCATACATAACTAATTCTACAGATTTCTCTCAGTGATACTTAAAAAAGTAAGGCTGGCTCCTCCTCGCTATGTTACTTAGCCAAAACCTTGTGCTTGCACTTTTGTGTAAAGCTGAACTAAATACTTGTCGAAGAAGTTTCGAAGGGAGAAAACTGATGCGTTTATTTCAAGGACTCTAACCGATGGTTATTCTTCATTCATCTGCTGATGTATATTCAACGAGTAAACTGCAGGACCATGTTGTCGTAGCACAAACACACGTTCAAACCGTGCGTGTTTTGTGCCGCGGGGGCTGCGCCGCTGCCCCGCACACCCAGTGTGCCCCGGGGCGAACCCGAGCTCAGCCCCCCTAGGGCGGCGCAAACAACCCAATCACTGCCCACGTGCTTGACGCTGCTCTTCAACCTCTACAGTTTGTGCAATGAGGTGATGAAAACCAAGTTGCAGTAAATCCATGTTACCTAGTTTCAATCAACAGCTACGTAAAGACAAAAATACTTACTCTTTCATGCCAATAGCACTGTGCCAGAAGTTGTTTCCCATCTCCCTTTTGTGGAAGCTGAAGAGGTTACCATTCCAACACAGCACTACAAGAGCAAGCAGTCCCCTAAGTATGTTCTTCAGTCCTCTAGGAGAGAAAGGTTTCATCTATTTATGACACTGCTCTCACCTAGGGGAAAAATTGCTTACTTTACTCTTTTAAGAAAACTGAGTAAGGTTAGACTCTACATAAGAAAGTTTCAGAAAACTGGCAGCATGAAATTATACCAAAGGACATTGTTTCAACATAGTATCACTTAGACAAGGCAAAACCCAATGATTTGAAAACATATTTGTAAAGTATTTTATTTTACAAGTACAAAAAGCAATGTTTAAAAGCTAAACTCCTGGAAGATACTCTGGAAAACCTGGTTTCTGCAGCACAACACTTCTCTGTGGCAACTTCCAGACGACATCACAGCTCCTGAAAATTCTGCATTCAGTGAGCAAAGGTAAGATCCACCTCAGCTAACCCTTTTTCATGGCTCTTTAAATCCCATAATCTGGGAGTTCACCTCACCAGCCTCTACAGAACCCACTGAGGCACTCTGTGGCTACAGAGCAAAAGGGTTGGCATGAATTGTAATATCTTTAATGCGAACATCATTAAGAGGTCGGTAGGTTTTCTCATTCACTGGCAGCTTCTCCAGCTCATCCAGGGTCTCCAAGCCATCAATAACTCTGCAAGAAAAACAGAAGTGCTAGAAATCTAATAATTATTTAAATTTCATAACCTGAGATACCTCAAAACACTTTACAGTTAAGTATCACAGGGCAAGGACTTTGCAAGCAAATGGTACAAATAAGACAGCCAAAACACTGTATGTGGCAAATAATGTATTTTGAAAGGAAATACTAAGTATCCGTGACAGATTGTGAGAAAAAGTACAAATAATTCCCACTGACCTGGCAGTATCATATTTTATACCAGCCATAGCTGTATAAAGACCCTGGCTGTACTTCCTGACAGGCAGGACTGACTGACCATAGTATAGAGGTTTAGGCAGCAGCAAGATCTTGACCTTACCAAACTTCACTGTGGATTACTGGAACCCTATGGCTGGAAAATCAGTTTCCAAATCTGAGATGATAATTTCTAACCTTCTAGCTCAAAGACAAGATAGGACAGAATCATTAATAACTGTCAATCTCATGGCACAGATTTCCTGTTCAGGCTGAAGAACTGGCAGATTGTTCTAATAAACCTCTTACTTTTTTTTTTTGTTTAAATAACTAGTTCTGGTAAATCTTGGCAGTTTATTTTGCAGCAATAGACTTGGAAGGAAACGTGCTGTTCACAGTTCCTTTCAGTCACATTCATCAGCTCTTTGAATCCAGGTAGCTGAATTGTGAGCCCACAGGGACTCTATATGCTGTTCTGCTGGTTCTGCAACTGGGGCAGGAGTATCTTAAGCTGCTACTGAAAACCTGGAAAACTTCATCTGTCAGAGCCTCTACCTTGAAAGAATGACACTTAAAACAAACTCAGAAATTAAAGGATTATAGTTAGATGCCTATAAATAATACATGTGATACAAGAATAAGTATTTTCACATTCCACAGTTTCCTTTGAATATTTAACTGCATTTAGTAAAGGCAGTGTTTTCTCAGCAGATAAACTTGTACACTAGAGACTAACAACAAGCAAAAGAAATTACCATGATTTTGAGATAGAAAAAGCTATATCAGGACTCAAACATTAAACATTTGCTTAAAGGATGGTAATTTATCGTAAGCATGTTTTAAAATAATGATTCAACAACCTAATCTGATTTTATAAATGATGAGTTTTATCTGACCAACAGGAAGTTCCACCTAAACAGTAGCATGATGGTGTCAGTACCATATGCAGCCCCAGATCCAGTCCCAAATCAGATTCCTGCTTCTCAGTAAACCCTTCAACTGTATATCCAGCTGTTCTGGAGTTTGCTTAAAAATCAGGCTGCATCCACTTGGGCATGGATGAAAAGGCAAGCTGGAATAACTAGTGGGGAAAAAATAAAAGGAAGAAAAGTTCTATTCTTGAGGTAATTTTTAATATGCCTATTTCCACTGAATTCCATAATACCAAGCAAAAGGGAGCAGCCTTTTGGAGCAACTAATTCTGGTAGCAGTGCAGGAGCATACATTTACACACACACAGTATTTCAGTTTCATGACCAGAAGCTTCTGATTTTGCATTGCACGTGCCTTGAAATACTCAGACCCCTCACACACTGACAAAGAGACATGCACTTGGGTCACTTACTTCCCAAACACAGTGTACTTCATGTCCAGGTGTGGTTGTTTGCCATAAGTGATGAAGAACTGCGACCCATTGGTATTGGGACCACTGTTTGCCATTGAAACTACTCCACGGACACTGTGCTGAATGAGGGGGAAAAACCTCAACATGAATACATGTCTGTGAAAGCAGGACTTTAATCCATACCAAGTGTTCTGTGACTCAGAACTCAGTACTATTATTAAGAACAAATCTTGGTGGCTAGTATGTTCTCCCACAATCCATAACTGGCTCCTCAAAATGGCTCTTACAGTGAAAAAATGCTTTTTTGCCTTCAGAACATGAAAAGTGCTGTTACAATTCTCTGTAATTCTGTTCTCAGCAATGAAAACCCTCAAACCTAACTTGCCAAGCACAGAAATGCCTGTTCCCATTTTAATAATAAGCTTTCTATCCCTTTATTGTGGGATTATGCTTTGCTTAACACTTCCAAAAGAGATATTTCATACAGTACAACACAATGCTGATTGTTCTCCAGTCTGTAAAGAAAATGCATATAAAAATGTAACTGCATATTGAGAGCACAGAATTACCTTTAGGTATTCACTGAATTCATCTTCAAACTTCTTGCCCCAGATGCTGTTCCCTCCTTTCCCAGTGCCTGACGAAGAAGCACCACAGTACAGATTACTGGATTTTCAGACTGAAAAATCCAGAAATTATGTTCTGTTAGGACATTTTGCAACAAAGACCCGAGATAGCCTCTAATTCCTTTGAGGCAGGGATCACTTTCTTGTGTCTGGACACTGCACAGACATGTAACTCTATACAAGGAACACCAATTAAGTAGCAGAACCAAACACTGACTTGTCCTCAATTTAAATGCAGTGTGAGTACAAACAGACACACAGCTGAATCAGATTTTCTCCCTAACAGCTGACACTGTCTGGGACATTTCCCCAAAATGCTTCAGAGGCAGTGCAGCCTTTCAGGCAGAAAACAGAAAGCACAGTAGCAACTGTTCCCTGTTCAACAGCTGATAAGTCAGCAGAACCATCATATTTAGTGGAAACAGATGGAAAAACTCAAGCATGATTACTCAAAACCAGAGTTATGGCTCCACACCTGTAAGCCCACCACAGAAAACTAATCTCGTCATAAAAAAACTCTTATCACTAATACAGTAATTCTGTTATTTTTACTTCATTTACATTTTGGTTTCAATATTAATACTTAGAATTGCTTTTCATTTCTTTATCTTTTTTTATATACATTTTTATAGAGAGAGACCCAGACAGAAGAATTTACCTAATGGATCCCCTGTCTGAACCATGAAGCCCTTTATATTTCGGTGAAATATGCATCCATTGTAGTAGTTACTAGCACAAAGAGCCAGGAAATTCTAAGGAAATCAAACAAACCATATTAACAAACAACTGAAAAACAGTATCCTTACTAAAATTACAGCACTGACAGGACAAGTACTTTTGCCTCTGCTTTGCATTATGACCATGGGAATTCCACAGACTATTGCCACAGAATAGTTGAAAACAAATCATACTTGTTAAACTCCTTTGACACTGTCACACATACAAAGAATTTTAAAGCTTACAGTGCAGTTGTCTGACTTGAGGTACAAACAAGATGCCCAAGACATGCTCTTAAGTATCACTCCCACTGAACATTTTTATTTTGTAAATGTAATTCTGTAATCAGTAACTTCATGCCTCAGCTTTTTCATTTAAAAATACATTATTTCAATTTAAGTTTACGGCAAAAAGGAAAACCTGGGGTCTCTGACAAACTGGGAGTGAGTCTCTTAAACTAAAATCAAGTCTATGAGAGTGAGCAAACCCATGGAAATCTGTGAATCCCATGCTATGGGCCATACTTCCCCTTGAGGCCAAAGGACACTTTGGGAGATGCTGGAACTTCAAGAGTCCCTTAGCTAAACTTTATCAGGTGAGAAACATTAAAAGGTGAGGCATTAAAACTCTAGGCAGTATGAGACAGTGCACAAGTTCCATGGGTGGAGCACTGTACCAGTTTAAAATGTTAGCATTCCATTATGTGAAAAGATGAATTGCAAAGGCCACTGCACCTCCCCTACAGGCTTCACTATTTCTACTGCTTTGTTTCAACACTAGGCAACCTTGCTGTTACTTGACTTACTTCACAAGTCTTTGGAGTACGCTCACAGAATAGTTCAATTTTAATATCTCCCACATCAGTATGCAGCGTGACAGCCTGAGCAAAAGGGAGAAAATAATAATTGAATCAGCAATGAAATACTAACAGGCTCAGTTTTATTTCCCCATCTGACCAAGAACATAAGCAGGTTCTCACTGTGTGTAACAATTGTTTTAATATTTGGCCACAGGCAACTGCCACAAATCTTCCACATTTCCAGTAAAAATCACCAGAAAGCACTCAAGTTTCATGTAGTTTCATGACTAATCAAGTTTGCCATGGTAATGCAGAAGCTCTGTCTGATGCTGTTATATACAGAATATATTATTAGTTTGCAAACTGAACCTACTCAGTCACTTGATTGTAAAGGTTGTATCTATTTCGGATAATACCATGGTGCACATGCCTCACTGGTTTACAACCAGAGGAGCCTGCAGCCTTTTGAGTGATTGGGCTAGTTCTGAACGGCACCATATATAATCTCCCTCCACAAACAAGCAAATCTACAAAATAACATACTTAAGAATTTAGAAATTACCTTCATAACATTTAAAATCACAGTTACCAAGTCACCTAAGCAAGTATATCTCTACAGGCCCAATATATCACAGCATTCCCATGCAAAGTGTTTAACCATGAAAAAGCAATTACTGTGGGGAGAAATATACAGGAAAACTAATAAAAACCAGCATCATGTTGATACTGGCATGCTGCTCTGAAAGTACACAAGTAAAGAAGAGGAGACAGTATTTTAGGCTGATGTAAATGCACCTGTTTCACTTCCGGGAATATCTTTTTATAAGTGTGAAATGTAAACCTAAACTTTTCATTACAATTTCTTCGCAGCACCCAAGTAAAATGTGTCATCCTTTGAGATCCTAAGCAGCTATTCACTTTCCAAGAGATGACCATTTCAGAAAGAATGAAAAGAGATAAAAAAATGCATCTGTTCTCACCATGTCTGCTTATCAAAAAGCTGAGGCAGCTTTCTATACAGCAATTGCCTGCAAAGAAAACAAAATTTGTGGGTTTTTTTCTGCCAACACCCATATCTTTTTGATTCCAAAATATTTGTGTGGTTATATGCTTTTACATCACACACTTCCACAGTGCCATTCAAGTGACTCTGTCGATAAGTTTTACTTGCATTAAACAACTATGTAGCATATAGAATCATAGAATTTCAGGGGTTGGAATGGCCCTTACAGATCATGTAGTCATAACCCTCTGCCATGGGCAGACCAGACCAGGTTGTTCAAGGCCTCATCCAGCCTGGCCTTGAACACTGCCAGGGTTGGGGCAGCCACTAGTTCCCTAGACAGCTTGTGCCAGTGTCTCACCACCCTCACAGGAAAAAAAACTCTTCCTAATATCTAACCTAAATCTCCCCTCTTTCAATTTGTACCCATTGCCCCTTGTCCTATCAATGCAGTTCCTAACAGAGTCTCTCTCTGGCTTCTCTGTAGCCCTTTCAGATACTGATAGGCTACTATGAGGTCTCCACACAGCCTTCTCTTCTACAAGCTGAACAGCCTCCACCTCCCCTCATAGGGAGACGTTTCAGTCCTCAATATAAAGAATTAAAAGCCAGTAGAAAACAATCACAGAGAGAGGGTATGAGGGTGAAACACACCTTTTCCTAGGGTGAAGTTTATATAAGCAACCAGTTTTCCCCAATACGATGACAGCTGGCAGAACAGCAAACGGCAGAAATTAACAGATAAAAGCCACGTGCCAGTACCTAATACAAGCGCGA
>NW_008682735.1:0-535 GCF_000695815.1 Acanthisitta chloris
CACCTGGAGGTCCAGGGACCCCTGAGGGGATGGAGGGGCAACTCCAAGGGGTGGGAGGTCACTTGGATGGTCATCTGGTGGTCCAGGGACCCCCAAGGGGACAGGGACGGCACGTTGTGTCCCCTGAGGTGTCATATGGACAGCTCCAAGGGGTTGGAGGTCACTTGGATGGTCATCTGGAGGTCCAGTGACCCCAGATGGGACAGGGATGGTCATCTGGAGGTGACAGGGACAGCTCCAAGGGGATGGAGGTTACTTGGATGGTCATCTGGTGGTCAAGGGACCGCCAAAGGGATGGAGGGACAGCTCCAAGGGGATGGAGGTCACCTGGATGGTCACCTGGAGGTCCAGTGACCCCAGATGGGACAGGGATGGTCATCTGGGGGTGACAGGGACAGCTCCAAGGGGGTGGAGGTGACCTGGATGGTCACCTGGAGGTCCAGGGACCCCCCCAAAGGGATGGAGGGACAGCTCCAAGGGGTTGGAGGTGACCTGGAGGGTCACCTGAAGGTCCAGTGACCCCAGATGGGACAGG
>NW_008682736.1:0-737 GCF_000695815.1 Acanthisitta chloris
CCAATGAGAGAGGGGAAGGGGCGGCGCCGACCAATGGGAGAGGTGCACGGGGTGGCGTAGACCAATGGGAGCGCGGCTAGGGGCGGGGCGCGGGTTGACAGGGCGACGAGCGCGCGGCGTGGCTGGAAAGGCGGGAAGGTTGGGAGATACCATTGTGGGCGGGAGAGGGGGGGATGGAGGGTACATTGATGCCAATGGGGGGAAATGATGCGATGGAAGGGGCAAAAAATGGGAATGATGCCATGAAGGGAAAAATGGGAATGATGCCATGGAGGGAAAAATGGGAATGATGCCATGGGGGAAAAAATGGGAATGATGTCGTGGAGGGGAAAATGGGAATGATGCCATGGGGGAAAAAAATGGGAATGATGTCATGGAGGGGAAAATGTTAATGATGCCATGGGAGGGAAAATGGGAATGATGTCATGGGGGAAAAAATGGGAATGATGCCATGGAGGGGAAAATGGGAATGATGCCATGGGGGAAAAAAATGGGAATGATGTCATGGAGGGGAAAATGGGAATGATGCCATGGGGGAAAAAAATGGGAATGATGTCATGGAGGGGAAAATGGGAATGATGCCATGGGGGAAAAAAATGGGAATGATGTCATGGAGGGGAAAATGGGAATGATGCCATGGGGGAAAAAAATGGGAATGATGTCATGGAGGGGAAAATGGGAATGATGTCATGAAAAATGGGAATGATGCTATGGGGTAAAAAAATGGGAATGATGTC
>NW_008682737.1:0-1166 GCF_000695815.1 Acanthisitta chloris
CCGGGCCATGCAGACTGCCTGGCCGGGGTCCTGCCACCCTCCGGGCCCAGGCAGGGCACGGCCGAGGCCCTGGCTGCCCTCTCCTCCTGCGCCTCCGAGATGCGGCACAAGTGGCCGCACGCACCCGTGGAGTGCACCGAGCTGGACCTGCAGAAGTTCTCCAGCCAGGCAGAGTTTGTCGGCAGCGAGCGGCCGGAGGATGAAGCGAGTCGGGTGGTAAAGAGAATCCCGGCAGAGGGTGGTGGTGCCAGGCAGGAGGGGCCCTGCCATCTGCCCCCTGCCTTCTCAAATCCCACTGCTGAAGTCCCACCTGGGGCACAGTTGGTAAGTTCCTCCAGGCTCACTGCTCCTCTGAACTGCACAGGGTGGCAGGGCTGGAGAAGAACCACTCCCTGCGCCCCTGTGATGGCCCTGGGAGCAGTGCCTGGCTTTGCTGTTCTCAGCAAACTGCCACCAACTTTGGGGTCTTTGTCTCACCAGGTGGATGATGCCCAGAGCCTGGTGACTCAGATCAGCAGCAGAGCCAAGGGTAAGTGGCCTTCCAGCCTCACGTTTGTTGTCCAACGACTGGGATATCAGAGAGGCAGGTTCTTGGAAGGGAGCTCCTCCAGAAGCCCAGCATGGCTGCACAGAGGTGCCAGGCATCACAGGGACTTACCAAACTCCTGTGGCCTTTGGTGCTGGTTCACAGGGTGCATTTTCTGTGATGCTGCCTTGTGTGAGTGGTGGATGGACACTCAGTTGTCACCAGTTTCCAGTGTCCCCAGGACTGAGCCAGCTCCATGTTGCTAAGCTCTGAAAGTGATGTTGGAGGAGATACCTGCACTGGCAGGGTGTCACTTCACCTGCTTGGCAGGGGCTGGGGCTGGTCTGGCTGCTGTTTGCCCTGATCCTGTCTGGGTAGGATGGGTTCTAACCCTGCTTTGCTGTGTTGCTGCCCCCAGGTCTCCCGATAGCAGAGCTGCCCCATTCCTTGGTGCAGTCACTCGCCTTCCTGTTGGATCCTGCCTTGAACGGTGTGAAGAACTTCAGCCATGTGGCGCTGGAGCTGGGGCTGGCACCGCAGCTGCTGGGACAGCTCTCGGGCTTTGAGCAGCTCGTCGCACACTTGGCCTGCATGGGGGCTGTGGTCACCGTCCCGCTGCTGGCGCAGGCGCTGCAGCGGC
>NW_008682737.1:1278-1910 GCF_000695815.1 Acanthisitta chloris
CCACGTAACCTCCCTGGTGTGCACGAGGGGAGAGCACGGAGATGGTCTTTGTGTCGTGGAGCAGAGGATGTGAGGGGAGCATCCCTGCTTAGGGGTTCTGGGAGGTACAGCTGTGGCTTCTCCCAGCTCTGCCTGGGAGGGTTTGCTTGGCCTCTCCAGAGCTGTTTCTCTCCAGCTGTGATGCCCTTGCCCGTTGGTTGCCATCCTGCCCACCCTGCAGTGCTCCGGCTCTGCGGTGATCCCTGCCCTGCTGTTGCCATGGGGTCCCTAACCACTGGGCTCAGTCTCCATGGGCACCACGGCCTCCCTCCCATTCCAGCTTTCCCATCCTTCCTGCTCTGCTTTCCCAGGTGCTTGTTGCCACTTTTCCAGCTTACTGTTTGGTCGCTTCTCTTCCTCTGTGCTGGGATTTCCTAGTCAGAGGACCTGACTGTGGCTGGTGTGCTGGGCTCTAGTCTTTGGCCCCGCTGTGCCACCCTGTCCCCTTTCCCTTCATGTCCTTTTGTGGCGCAGTGCAGCGTTCTGGCAGGAGCCTGGGACCGATGCCTGGTATGAGCTGCTGGCCCAGACCGTGCTTTCTGGCCCCATGGGGGCAGTGAGGCAGCATGCTGCACTGCCCTGCCCAGGGAGCA
>NW_008682738.1:0-867 GCF_000695815.1 Acanthisitta chloris
CTGATCCTTTCCTGGACAGCCAGGGCTATCCAGCCCTGGAGTCTGCACTCCAAATCCCTGGGGAAACTGAGGCACGAGGGCCACTTCAGAGCTCCTCATCCATGTCACTCTGTTGGGGTGTGCACATCCTTCAGCAGGGAGGGATGATCCAACCCCAAATGCCATCCCAAAGCCAAACACTCCTTAGGAAGAAGGGCAGGAAGGTGGCAGTGGGCACAGCACCCAGCCTGGACATGCTGTCCTGTCCCCACGGGCTCCAGTGGGTGCCAGTCCTCGTGCCATGGGTGCTGCCAGCTCTGTCGGGTGCCAGACCTTATGCCATGGGTGCTGCCAACTCCCACCCAGCTGCCCTTTCTCCCTGGATTGTTTTCATCCCAGCCTGGATGGGGCAGGACCCACCAGAGGCACATTGAACTTTCCTCTGCATCCTTCACCCTCTTGCTTCACCTTCCCAAAATAGCAGCTCCTGCCTGGAAACCTCTGCCAGGACTGGTGGGGTGCCCTGACTCTCCTGGGGCTTTTCCCCATCCCCAGAGATGGATGGAGTGACTGTGGGGTGCTCCATCCCACCTCCAGGGCCACAACCACCCCGACTGGGACAGAGACCACCAAGCCTTGGCACTGTCCCTGGGCTGGGGCTGTTCGGGCCCCCAGTCCACTGCAGGAAGGGCTTTTCTGGGCTTTTCTGGGGTTTTCTGGGTCCTACTGCCCTGCCAAGGGCTCTGGCTTTATCCGTCAGCTGACATTCCTCTGGGAGGCCCCTCCGGGCCGGTGTATCCTTACACGGTGGAGCTGCCTGAGGAGTCCTGCTCCCAACTCTCAGTTCTCAGCTCCCACCCCAGATCCCACTGGAGATCAGTGCAAGGC
>NW_008682739.1:0-962 GCF_000695815.1 Acanthisitta chloris
TTCAGTGTAAAGACCTCCCCAAGGTGCATCTTTGGGGTTTCAGTGGATTAATCCCTGGGGGTTCAGTGTAAGGACCTCCCCGAGGTCCATCCTTGGGGGGTTCAGTGTAAGGACCTCCTTGAGGGCCATCCTTGGCACTGTAAGGACCTCCTTGAGGTCCATCCTTGGGGGGTTCACTGTAAGGACCTCCTTGAGGTCCATCCTTGGGGGGTTCAGTGTAAGGACCTCCTCAAGGTCCATCCTTGGGGGGTTTCAGTGGGTCCATCCTTGGTGGGTTCAGCACAGTGACCTCCCTGAGGTCCATCCTTGTGTGTCCAGCAAGTGCTCTGTGGTGTGAACTGTGTCCTGTCCCCTTGGCAGCTCGGAAGCTGCAGCAGCAGAGAGCTCTCCTGCTGGAGGAGGAGGCTGAGGAGGAGGAGGAGGAGGTGAGGCAGGAGCCTGAGGCTGTGCAGTCCAGCATCATCATCGAGGGCATCGAGTACAAGGTGGAGAGGCTGAATGGAAGGAGCATCCAAGCTCGGTAAGGCAGGAGCAGAGGTGCCCTGTGCCCCTCCTGTGTCAGAGAAGTCCCAGGAGCCCTCAGAGGTGGTGGTGTCTGGCTGGGGTCAAACCACGACAGCAGGAGCTCTTCTTCAGCACAGACAGGGGGAGGTTTTCCAGCTCTGTCATGCCAGGGAGCAGCTCCTTAGTCTAGGGGTGTGCAGAGGTTAGTTCTTGGAGACAGGACAACCTGACCCTGACCCAGGTTTGGATCCTTTGAACCAGGATCCAGGGTTTTTTAGGCCTCTGTTTCCCAGTTCTCTGGGACTTGCTGGACTTGACTTCCAGGTTCCCTTGATGTTTGTCCTCTTAATTCCTGGGCACAGAAGTGAGGAATGAGATGAGTTCTCAAAGGCTCCAGACAAACAGAGTAGCACTAGAAGGAAGCTGGAGCCTCCCTTATCTCTCCCTGGAGCCTCTGG
>NW_008682740.1:0-3231 GCF_000695815.1 Acanthisitta chloris
ATATATACCCCATTGTAAAGGTAACAGGTAATTATATCCATAATGTATAAGGAACTTCAGTGTCTGTCTGTATCTGTCATTTAGTCAACCTGTACTCACTGGACTATCAAACCTTATTGTTCCTTTTACCTCCTGGAACCTAATATCTTAGGGTAAACACGGCTCAAAGGAGGATCCAGCAGGAAAAAAATGTGATACGGTATTTGACCTTTTTGTAGCATAACATTCCTGGAAAATATTATCACACCTGAGATTTGGTGTAGCAATATTGGGATTAATTATGTGATAGATGTAGCACAATGTAAGCATTTTTCACACTGTGCTGGTGCAGGTAGGATGAAGCTGTCTGTGATTCAGGCTGCAGAGTAACTGTGCTCATGTTTTGGTTTAAAAAAGCAGTGCCAGGCAGTAAAGACACCGTTAGCCAACAGGATGACACTGGAATCCCTCTCTATCCTAGGGCTGCAACACAGCACAGTGATCAGGTGCTAAAACCACTACAGCCCAGGCGTTAAAATCACCTGTAGTAAATAGCTAACTAATTCTGGTTCTACCCTTCATTATTAGCTGTGCTGCAGTGGTGTCATGTTGCTTTCCAAGCCTGTTCCCTGCTTTCCCCTCTCTCAGGACGAGCACATCAGGCTCACTGTGAAGAGCATTAGGGGTGTCACTTGAGGTAAATGAGCAATTGTAAATTAAAGGCAGCAGAGTAAGGATGAGGTTTTAAGCACCTAAACACCATCTGATTCTGCCCCTGGACTAGGTGCTGGTGACACCACACCTTGAATCCTGTGCTCAGTTCTGGGCCCCTCAGCTCAGGAGGGACATTGAGGGGCTGGAGCAGGTCCAGAGCAGAGCAACGAGGCTGGTGAAGGGACTGGAGCACAAGTGCCATGAGCTGCGGGAGCTAGGGGTGTTCAGCCTGGAGAAGAGGAGGCTCAGGGGAGACCTTATCACGCTCTGCAACTCCCTGACGGGAGGTTGGAGCCCTGAGGGCCTGAGGGCAGGCAAAGTCTTTGTTTCTAACCATTGTCATTTACACCTTCCTACTTTGGGAAACCCGAGTGTTTCCCCAGCCAGGCCAGGCCTTACAGGCTTCTCCATGCCCCCAGCACCATCTGACTGTCCTTCCTGGGTACCAAGGCTTGCTTAGGTGGGAAGCTGAACTTGGGGAGTGTGAACAGAAGCGCAGGGAGCTGCCGTTACCCAGAGCAGCTGCGTCTGCTCCACCCCTGGGAGTGTCCCAGGCCACGTTGGTTAGAGCTTGGACAAGTCTGGGCTAGTGGAAGGTGTCCCAGCCCATTGCAGGGGGTGGAACAAAGTCTGTTCCAATGCAAACTGGTCTGGGATTCTATGATTCTGTAACTCAGCGTTTGCTCTGTGCTTTTAACACCTCCTTGTTCCCTTTTATGCTGGATGCAGATCCATTAGTAAAGCAGATCCTTCCCTCCTTCCCCTCCCAGTACCATATGCACATGAATAGATCCTGGAGAAACTTCAAGCATATTTTCTTCGCCGTTTGTCTCAGTTTCAGAAAGAATACTCTGAAATTAAAAGATGACCTCAGAAAGGAGCAAAATTTGAATAATAGGTGGCAGGAATGTGCCTTCAGCCCTGGGAAAGAATGTTAGAGCATAATTATTTCCCAGCTGTTTTGTATTCCATCTGAAAACACTAGTGGCAATTAGAAATCAAGATTCAGGAGGAAATTTGAAAGGAGATAGAAAACACAGGGGAGAAGAGAAGCTCTCAGAGCTCAGGGAGGGACTATGCTCAGGGAAGGATTGGGAGGTACTGGTCCTTTGGCAAAGGTGATTCTGGAATACGGAGTAGGAAAAAGGAAGGGACAATACTGCACTGGGCTGAGCACAAGCTGGAGGTGATATAAGCACCTGAAGACATCAAATTTCTTCCCAGAGCTCTCCAGCCAAGGCTGGGGAGCACCATAATTCCCTCTTTATGTGCAGATGGGACATGTGACATGGATTATATTTGCAGTTACAGCTCATCCCTCCAATTTTCCCTGCATTTGCTTGGCAGAGGTGCTGGAGGCCCAATCTGCAGGCAGGTGTACTCGGTGGCACTTGCATCTCTCAAGGAGACAAGTATTGACAAGGTTTGCAAAGGCCTTTGGAAACAAATGGTGGAACTATGTGGTGTAATATCTGTTCCTTGCCTAGATTTTATCAATTCTGCATCTTTCTGCAGTTGCATCCCAGATTACCTGACTTATTTTGCAATGCAGCAAACGTGGCCATGGCTAAATGCTTGACAAATAGCTCTTTGCAAGGAGACCCAGCAAAAGGAGTTTGTTGTTGAAATGCTTCACCTTTCACAATATGAAATCATCTGATACTGAAATAGTCAAAGCATTCGAAGGATTTTCTAATTGATCTGCTGTGTTTGAGCCTTTTAACCATCCAAAATGTGTTTTTTCCTCTTTATTTTTGTGTCTTCAGGGGAGAAATGTCCAGTTAAACCCTCAGATTTGGCACAGGTGGTGCAAAAGTTCATTGCCTGTGTTTCAAGCAAAGAAATTGTGGCAAGAAAAAGGACAAAAATGGCACCAAATGACTCATTTCTATAGCTTTTAATTTAGTGAAATTGGCTCATTTCTATTGCAAGAATTGTCAGTGGCTTTTTCCTTAGCAAGAAAAACTTTCCAACAGTCTAAACCATTACACAAATGAGAAAGGAGTTTTTCAATCCCAATTTTGCCTTCCCTTTCTGCTTTGAAATTTGAAAACTCCTCCAGATTACATTATAGTTTAGGTGTATTTCCTATAGAAATTGGGGTGGTTTGGGGTTCTGCACTATTTTAAATGCTATTATGACATCTCTGCACTTACTTCTACTTTGCCTCTTGCTCAGTTTTATTTGACACCTGAGCTATTTCCAGAATGCAATAAAATCTGGTTCAAACCTGAATTTTTCCTTGCAATATCAAAGCTTTATTTTCTGGAATGAAGCAGAATATCCTAAGTTTCATTCATATTTCTATTTCCAGCCTTTCCAAGGGGCTTGGCTAGTTCTATGCACCATGTGCTTCACAGCTGGTGATCCCTATTTCACCTTTATTCCCATTTTTCCATGGCTATTCCAGCTGCACTGGGCTCTGCACACTCCTTTGGTTTGTTCCATCATTGCTTCAGCTGAGGTTTGATGCAATCATGGCCATTTGATCTTCATCAGGAGTCTGATACTAGCAAATCAAGTGCTCCCAGTGTGATC
>NW_008682740.1:3264-27706 GCF_000695815.1 Acanthisitta chloris
ATCCCTCACTCCCTCACTGACCTGTTCCCTCTTCTGTAGTCACAGCTAATTTGCTGAGTATCCTTTCTTTGTTCCACCAGCTTTGAGCTCAAGTGTCCAAATTTCCTGAAGAGTTTCCCTGACTAAAAGAAAAACTCATTTAAAAAAATCTGTGGGATATATTTTGATCCTAATAGAAATCAAATTGGGACTCGAATCCCATTTCTAGTGAGGAAGTGTTGGGTGGAAGATTGATGAGTTGTCATTTGCTTTTACTGCCTCCCATTAAAAAGGGCTAGAAACAAATTTAATTGTTTTTACAGTAAACATTTAATCTTTATTGGGGAAATGATTATTTAGATGTGAGGGATAAAGGCTGGAGTGAGGATGTGGTTGGCAGTCACAGAGGGAAAAGCCACTCATGTCATCCCTCAGATCCCTCTGCTAGGGCTGGCTGGAGTGGTCCCTCCACTCTCCCCACTGGGACTCTCACACTCACTCAGCTCTCTGGTTCATTCCTCCTTCAGTTTGTGCTGTTCTGATTTCCCTATCCTGCTGGCAGAAAAGAGCTGCAGCTTTAATTATTCCTTTCTTTTGATGAACTACCTTAAAATAAACATTATGTTACTCTTTCCATTCCTTCCTTTTTTTTTTTTTCATTACTTCTCCACCTCATGCTGTTCATTAATCTTGGGGGTTTGCCATGACACCCTAATGGCTCCTGCTGCCCAGCAATCATTATCTCAGTGCAGCTTGTCACCAGCTCTTCTATCCATCAGCTCCTCTCATCTGTCAGGGCTGTAGGGCCACAACAGCACCATCCAGGCAGTGCTGAGCCCCCTCCACCTGCCCCTGCCCAGCTGCAGGGACAGGCCCCACAGCCTCCCTTTGGCATTGGAATGTGCTGCCCAGGGAGGTGGTGGATTCTCCATCCCTGGAGCTTTTCAAGCTGAGACTGGATGTGGCACTTAGTGCCATGGTCTAGTGACCACGGTAGGGTTGGACTTGATGATCTTGGAGGTCTTTTCCAACCCTGTTAATTCTATGATTCTGTTTCTCAGCCTTGGGAGCTAACCTGCTGTAACACAGCCAGATCCAGAAAATTAAGGCTTGGGAGGACAGAAATGTGGGTGAGAACCCAGCAGGGCCTGGTGGTGAGCAAGTACTGAGCCATCCTTGCAGGTGTTTTGCTTCTGCTCCATGTTCTGGGTGAGGCTTGCTGGGTCTGGCTGTAATCTCACAGTTGGGCACCTCACACATTCCAAAAGTGGAAAGCTGGTCACTGCATTCCATAAGACTGTCATAAATGTATATTGGAATCATAAATAGTTGAGGGGTTGGAATGGAGCTTAGAGATCATTAAGCCCTCCCCAGAGCCAGTGAGGTGTAGGACACCAGTGTTGACTCTGCCTCTAGACCTCACTGTGAGCTCCAGGATGAATTCAGGAACTCTCCCAGCTTTGTAGACAATGAAGAAATCCCTTTGCTTTACAGGGAGTTTTTGAGATGTCTAAAAGTCAAACTTGTTCCTCTGGCACAGAGAAAGCATAAACAAAGCCAGTGGGTGCTGTGCATGGAGGATGTCAAGGGAAGTTCAACCTCCTCCTTGCCCACCTGGTCAATTCCACCACAAAGCCCATTTTCATCTTGTCTTGTGCTTCTTCAAAGCCCATTTTCATCTTGTCTCGTGCTTCTTCACCCTCCCATCAAACACCCTATTAACAATTTGTGTAAGTCTCTTGCCCAGAATATTCCTCCTCCACCAGACTGTTGACTCCAATTTCATAAATGTGTAAGAAGTGAGCAAATTAAGTAGTATGAACTCTGACAGTCCTCTGACACTGCCAGTGTAGTGTACTGGCCCACACATGCTGTACAGCATAATGATTACATTACAATCTTGTGATATTATTCAAAATGACTTCAGATAAATGAATGATAAACTAGGGGTTATGCTTCCTTTATTACAGGGCTGATAAGGTAGCTAATCAGTGTCCAAGTATATGTCATTACATAAATTATGAACCAGGGTTTGATGTGTATTCCCAAAGAGCCAGAGCCCAAGTGTCATCTGGTGGAAGGCTGCAGCCTGAAAAATGAATTCTGAAAACAACACTGGGTTTGGTTCTAACTGGATTAATAAATTGCTAATAAATAACCTGAAAAGGTTGGGAGAGACTCCTTTAATCTGGTATTAGTAGGAGAATTTCATACTAAGTAATCCTGTGCTTTCTTTCATGGCCTTTCTCTGTGCAGGGAGCTGCAGCCTCATGCCCCCTCCAAAGGGATCATCTTTTGACAGCTCTGGAAAGAATACATAAAGGATGCAGATTGCCCTTCTGCCTGGAATAAACTCCTAGCAATTTGGAAAGCCTCATGGCAAAGCCTCATTTGTCCCAACCCTGACAGTGTTCACAGCCAGGTTGGATGAGCCTTGAGCAACCTGCTCTGGTGGGAGGTGTCCCTGCCCAGGGCAGGGGTTGGGGCTGGATCATCTCTAAGCTCCATTCCAACCCCTAAATTCTATGATTCTGTGATGCTATGGCAGGGCTGAAGGTGTTGCTGAACCTCTTGGTAAACCACTAGCTGTTCTTGTCCATCCCTGTCTTCTTCTCAGGGTGGATGGGCCACAATAGAAAGGTGAATCAAGTAAAATCATTGAATCATTAAGGCTGGAGAAGATCTCTAAGATCATCAAGTGCAACTGTAAACCATAATCTTCTTCCACAAACTGATGCATAGTATTATAATATGTGAAGGGGTCCTCTCATTTACCCCTAACTATCACTTAGAGGAAATGACCCAACAAGAACTTTGCTGACTGAAATATTTTACTCCTGATATTTCCAGCAATGAGCAAATCAACTGCATCTCTAGTGGTCCACACGTTATTTACTTGGATCGAAAGGTCTTAAACTAGTCTAGGTAGTCAAACAAAGCATTAAAGATAAATATTATTCTAAGGTTATTATATATGCCTATTTTAGATGTTTTGATTCTATACCTGTCTGAAACAAATTCCCCAAATCCTTTGAATCAAGAGCAATAGAGGCTTTCCCAAGGAATTTTCAGATATAAAGAGGCTGGTTTTTTTTTTTTACCACAGTGAAAACTGTTTAGGCAAAGGGGAGAAAATGCCTCTTTGAAGGAAACTTTTTGTGATATCTGACTAGCTCTGTGTGCCCACACACCTCAGGGATGCTGAGAGCTGGGGAACCAACATTTGGCTTCAGTTCCTGGGACACAAATCCACTGTGCTCAGGTCTATATGTCTGGCAAGACTTCCAGCTTGAGTTCATCTTAACTGCAACCAACCTGAGCACAGAGGAGTGAGGATTGACTCATAGAGCACTCGGATTTGTGGATGCTCCCAGCAATGTTTACACAGTTCTCTGGGTGTTTCAGCTGTAATCCCACTGCTATCAGAATTCAGTTTAAACCTTCCCTTTCATTTAGTTGCTGAAATATAGTTGGAGAGTCACTTGTGACTAGTATGAGCATAAGAGAAAGAAATAGGGGTTTTCCTTTCGTTGGTGCCAAGGTGTAGCTACTCCTGTAGCACCCACAGGGATGGGTGAGGTTGGGATGATCATGTGGGAGTAACCTAACTAGACATTTTGCATTGGCATTGACTTGTAGGATCTGCCTGGGCTGTGCTAGCAGTGGGGAGATAGTTCCTGCAACCAGAGAGTATGGAGTGACAGACCAAGGGGGAATGGACTCAAACTGACAGAGAGGAGGTTTGGGTTAGATATTGGGGAGAAATTCTTCCCTGTGAGGATGCTGAGGCACTGGCACAGGTTGCCCAGAGAAGCTATAGAAGTGTTCCAGGCCAGGTTGGATGGGGCTTGGAGCAACCTGGGCTCATGGAAGGTGTCCATGAGCAGGGCACAGGCTGCTCCAAGCCCCTTCCAACCTGGCCTGGAACACTCCAGGGATGGAGCAGCCACAGCTGCTCTGGGCAATCTGTGCCAGTACCTCAGCACCTCACAGGGAGGAATTCCTTCCTGGTATCCCATCTAAACCTTCTCTCTGTCAGTTTGAATCCACTCCCCCTCATTCTATCACTATCTGCCCATCTAAAAAGTGACCCTCTTCCTTTTTTTATCAGCCCTTTCAAGTACTGAAGGCTGCAGTGAAATCTCCCTGGGGTCTTCTTTTCTCCAAATTCACTTCAGCTTTCCTCTCTTAGGGCCAAAACATCATTTTGCCCTGCAAAGCCAAAGTCTGTGGTCCTTGCCCAAGTCTCCAGGTGATTCCTAGCAAGGCTGTGCATGGGATGCTGACCCTATACATCTGCAGCAATGAGGGATGTCCCACCAGCCATGGGCACCTCAGGGTCCTCGAGTTGGGTTTCCACATCCCAAAGCTATGATGGAAGGAATCCTTTGACTGTTTCATCCAGCCAGAGACTGAGCAGAATATTTATCAAAGGACTTATAATACATGAAATGCTAAAGCAAAACAATTGCTTTATCATCTACAACGATGACAAATAGCAGTTCGAAAGTGGAACAATTTGTCCTCATGTACAACCACAGGACCTGAACTGGGTATACATTTTTTTCCTCTCCTATTCTCATCAGTTGCTTCATACTCATATTAATAACAATTAATTAGAATTTTATCCTGCTCTAACTCTATTGACTGAAATAGAGTCACACAAGGGATTCATTTGGTCCAGGATACTTTTCCATCATTGCTTTTCTTGCCCGTGTTTTTCTTTTTTTTTTTTTTCCAGAGCATTATTATAATAAATTAATTTGAAATTTGTTAATTGTTCAATAGTTAATTGAAAAGTTAATCTTAGGCTCCAGATTCTCCAAACAGAAAAGCTCTGATTCTTCTCAGCAAATATTTACAGCCTGGGACTTGGGCAGTAAGTGAGGATGCAGCAGCCACAATTGGAGGACAATAGCAATTTTTAAAGCCAACCACAGTATTTACAAAGTCTCTTGCACACAATGGACAATATTGTAAAAGAAAAATATAATCCATGTGCACAATAAGGTGAAAGCAAATACCTTTTCATTTTTTATTTGCCTGACTGCTAGACAAGGTTCTAAAAAGGATTTTTTCCCCCCTTTGTGAAGAGCACACTCCAGATTTACAATACTATATTCCACTGTATACATTTGCTAACAAAAAATACCACTCCTGTATCCACACCAGTGACAAATCTGCCAGGAAGTGACTAGTTGATATGCCTTTTTATTACTGCAGCTGCCTTGTTTTTTCTAGTCAAAATAAAAGAAAATCACAGGATCCTTAAAATAATAGCTGACAGCAGGTAGTTACTGAGAAATGCATGTCCCTGGCTCTTAACTTTGTAGCATCCATCCAGATGGCAGATTAGAGGCTGGGATCTGCAGGTTGGTGACAAATACATGGGTAATAGCATTCAGCTTGCCTAACTGTAAAAGTGAATTCACTATTCCTCTTTGATTGTAGACCTGACATGTCAGATGAGAGGAGGCTCTGGAAGAAGCTGCCAAAGCAATAGCACAAATAAATGCCAGACACAAGCACTGCTTGATGTAGGATTACAAACACTGTACCTATCATCAATTCAAATTTAGCTGATATGGAGAGGCAGCAGTGGGGGAACATCAGAGGAGCAGCAGGAAGGCACAGGGCTGGCAGGTACCTGGGCATGCTTAGGGGAGGCAGGAGGGCCATAAAGACCTCTCCCTGCAGCTCAGCAACAGGGATTGGGTTTGCCAGGGAAAAGCAGAGCTCCTGGAATTGCCCTCCTGGCATGTGGCACTTGGGGTGCTGAGGAATCACCTCCTAATCTGTCCCTCTGCTCCTCCCTACATTGTGTTATCAATCATTTGGCTTCTGACCACCTCTGAGTCATCTCCTTCCCTCTCATTTTTGCTATGTTTTGATTCTATTCCCCCTCTTTCTTTTCTTTTCCTGAGAAGTGCAAAACCAAATTCAGCAAGGAGTTTGGTGCTCATCTCTTAAGACTGATTTTCCATGGGATGTGTCTTCCAGACCCAAATTTCTCCAGCCAGCAATTAGTAGTGGGTGCCAGTTGAGGGAGTCTGGGCTGAGCCTCCCACTCTGCATTAGTCACAGGGCAGAAACCACATGTTGAGGGAGATTTTTGTTGTCATTGCATGGCAAACATCCTGCTAGGAACAGAAATGATGATTTCTAGAGCTTCCAGCAGTCTCAGTGTTGCTGCAGCTCAGGATCCTCATGCTCCCATTGCTGCTTTAGGAATAAAGATGCTGGAAAAGGCATACATAGCTCCCATATGGTGGGAGAAACTTTATGCCAATATTCCTATTCCACCTCTTTAGCGTTTAACACACTCATGTTATCAATAAAATCTGTCTTCGTCATCTTTACACGTCTCGTTCATGCAATGAAGATGAAGAGTGACACTTGGTGATGTTTGGAAAGATGCAGAGGGAGAAAATACCTTATAATTAATTAATCACAGCTCAGGCTTTCACATTCTTAGTCACCTTCCAACTCCAGCCTGCTCATCCTTTGCCAGGAATAAAGCACTATCCATTGAAGCCACCTCTTTGAAAAGGAAAGGTTATGTAAATCTCAGGAAATCCCACTTTATATATGGATTTGTTCAACAGGTGTGTGTCAGATAGCACGAAAAACACAGCAGATTAAAAACCTGTTTAAACAGGCTAAATAAGGGTAAATAAGTATATGTGCATATTCTAAAATGTCTATTTGTGGCTTGTATTTTGCCTTGGCTTATGACATCCTCTCTTCTTAGGGAATCACAGAATCCCCTGAGCTGGAAGGGACACACAAGGATCATCAGTTCAACTCCTGTAGACACCTAAAAATGCTCCCTGTGCCTGAGAGCATTGGCCAAACACTCCTGGAGCTCTGTCAGCCTTGGGGCTGTGCCCACTGCCCTGGGGAGCTGTTCAGTGCCCAAACACGTCTGGGGGAAGAGCCTTGTCCTGATAGCCAACCTAACTCTCTCCTGACACAGCTCCATCCATTTCTGTGTAGTTCCTTCTGCTTTTGCTTGTTTGTCCCTATTATATTATGTATACAACAAGTTTTATTGACAAACCAAATGTAAAAAAGCCCAGGAAAGCTTAGTGCCAAACTGCTGACTAATATTTCCCCCAAATCAGGTCCCTCCAACCCAGTTGTAGAGGAATGAGCTGGGAAAACTGCATGGCTATCACTTATACTCTTAACAAAGTAATCCTCTTGCTGTGTCCTTCCTCTGGCAGGACCTCAGTCCTTCCAGCCTCTCTTCCCAGGGCACACGAGTCTCAGCACTGAAGGTTAAGTTGTGCTGTACATCCCTCAGCTTTCAGGCTGGATTCTGGCTTAGTTCAGGGGATTTAAAGCTGTGTAAGCAGAGGCAGAATTTGGCCTAACTCCATAATCTTTACTCAAAATTAAAGCTCAACAGATGAGAACGAGCTTTTTTTTTTTTTGTGTCATTATATTAAATTCTTATCTGAATGATCTGAAAGAGCTTTGGTAGCTCAGCAGACCTGCAGGCATCCCTGTCACATTGCTCTGTGTCTCTGCAGTGAAAACTGAGGATTAATCTGTTTAGATCAGCAAACTGAAGAGTAACAGGAGGAAGTCAAAACGCAAAGTCTTTTTAAGGGAATACAGAATAATGAGTTTATCTCTTGGTTTTCTATTGATCAGTTGTTGATATTTGAGTCCATTTGCCCTGGCAGTTAAATCTTTCATCTCTCTCTTCCTGAGGAACCCTGTGCCAGCAATTTGGGTCGCACAGCCCTTTCTCACCTCCCCTTAGCACCCCCAAAAGCTTTCTCCACTGGAGATCTGCCCTGATTTATTCCCCACAACTCCCAGAGTTCTTTCCTCACTTTTACCCTAACTGATCCTGATGCTCAAATCATTCTGTTTACCAGCTAGTCATCTAATCATTGCTTTCCATAATCATATTTATATTAAGGGAGATAGGAACAATTAACTTTGTTTTAAGTGTAGTTATTTGAAAATACAGTAGTGGTAATATCTGCCAGAAGCAAATAAACATATTAGCAGGAAATGCTTAAATGATCTGGATAACCCTATGAGCCAGCATAGCAGGTGGTAATATCCTGTTTTTAAATTACATTTCAGCAAGTGAACATAATAAATCCTCTTGTGTTATATATTTTGCTGGTAGCAACTTATACTCACATTATTCTATTTGACCTCATTACTGCTAATCATTATCACATTTTTAATAGCTGCCACAGTGAGTGAAACAGTTAATACAGTATTTCTTGCCGAAAGAGAGCCTGTCAGGTTATTGATGACAAATTAAAATTAATAAAGAAGATCTGTGTTGAATTTGAGGCAATGGAATAACTGCAAGCAGCCAGATGATTGGAAAGGCCTCTGGGGTACTCTGGGAAGAGTAATGTTTTTGGTGGACGTGTATTGTCTTGAAAGGAACGCTAAAACTGCCAAATCTCAGCTTTTGCCTGCAAGACTTCCTGAAATAGGAGCTGTATTCTTTTGGCCCTCATCACATGTAATTTATCCCTGGGAGAGTTATTCCTTGCTCTGTACACCTCGGCAATAACAGCCAGTTGCTGGGGCTCTGTGCTTTTATTTACCTCGCTGAGGATCTTTACAGGAACCATCACCAGCAGGTTCAGATGAGGCAGTAAATAAGTAAAACTCCAATCCCCCAATTCCTACCCTGCTCTTGGCTGCAAATTTAGCCTATTGCTATTTAGTTAAAACTTTCCGGGGCTCTCCAATCCTTTACAGAGCAGTGGCAAATCTTCTCTGCCTGGCGTGGGGCATCTCCCTCTCCTCAGCGTGTCCTGAGCACTAACTAACTGGTCCTATGAAAAATTAATGCATTTACATATCCTCCAAACGCTCCTGCTTGTGTTTATTAGAGGTGAGAGCCCCGTGGGGACAGGGTGGCCACGTGGCAGGAGCTGTTCCCTGCAGAGGAGACGCCTTCCAAGGCCATCTCAGGTCCGGAATTAATTGCGCGGCGCAGTATTAGCTCAGTCCTTAGCAGACAGTAGTCCAGAGCGCAGAATCACCAGCCATAATTTTGACTGTGCCCAGGAGGCATACCAGGGAGACTGAATTATCTCTCACCAAAAGAGAAAGTAGTCCTCTGAGGTCAACGGGGGAGGTCATTGGTGGGTCAGCGCACACAAACGCCAACGCCACGTCTGCCCTTAAAAAGCAGAGAAATAATGCTCCAATTACTGCCTGTAAGCAAGTCATGCAGAATTCCCTCTCACCAAGGGGGTGAGGTTTGGAATAGACAAGGAGCAGTCACAGGAGGAGTGTTGCAGGGAGGGACGTGAAGGTATTTTTGGGGGGAGAAAAATAGGTGCCGCCGTTAATTGCTCGGGAGCTGTTACCACTGCATCGCATTCAGCAGGTTCATGTGTTCTCAGAGCAGGAAACAAAGCTCTGGTGGATCATAGGCTCTTCTACTCTGTGGTATTGATATGTTTTGCATAAAGAATGCTGATGTCCTAACTGTAAAAACATCACCCAAACTGGGAACTGCCAACATAGGGTTGTTTCTTTTAGGAGTTACTTGTCATTTAGGAGTTACTTTTCTTTTAGGAGTTATTTTTCTTTTAGGACTTATATTTCTTTTAGGAGTTATTTAGAAGGAGCCCAGTTTGAAGGAGGGGGGAAAAACAAAATGGCATTGTGGGCTTTGGAGCTGTAGAAAACTGGAGCTAATTTGAGAGATATAAACTCTGTCCAAAGGTTCAACCACAGCAAAACCTTTCCCTGGCCTCGGCCTGGAACACATGGTCCTTGTGGAGTTGTGGTACTCAGCGATCAGCCGGGAAATTAAAGGATGTCAGGGGAGGTTTAGGTTGGGTGTCAGCACAAGGTTCTTCCCCCAGAGGTGTTTGGGCACTGGGACAGGGTTAGACTGGAGATAAGCAAATGGTTCTTCCCCCAGAGGTGTTTGGGCACTGAACAGCTCCCCCGGGCAGTGGGCACAGTCCCAAGGCTGACAGAGCTCTAGGAGTGTTTAGCCAATGCACTCAGGCACAGGGTGGAATGTTGGGGTGTCCTGGGCAGGGTCAGGATTTGATCTCAGTGGTCCTTGTGTGTCCTTCCAGCTCAGGACATTCTACGATTCTGTGATTTAGAACTCCATCTGCACCTGGAAATGCATCTTCTACCCAGAATGAGAGAGCACTGAGAGCCTCAGCACTGAAGGTAGGACTTGTTTGCCAAATACCACTTGGATGACTCTGCTGGTGAAGTTTGAAATGAAAATAGAGGAAATGAGGAGTTAATTCAATTAAAGAGTTTCCCACCCACATTTTACCTTTCCTCACCACTCAAGGGAATCATTCATGGGAAGTATATCACCAGCAGACTTATTTTTACCATTATTTTGAACTTAATGAGTATACCTTACACATCAGAGGGAAAGTACAAAGGTTAAATTTGACATTAAGAGCACATTGCAACATGGTATGCAAATATCCCTATGCAAATCTAAAGCCAGCAGAAGATAAATGTGGTATGTTTTGAAGCAGTTAACTATGACTGTGAAGTATGGTGCAAGATATTCAGTAGTTTCATTTTATATCTTTCTTGTAAATAATGCATAAAGTATGTAGATGTTGTCAAAACATGATGAAGCTATTAGCTTTATAGTTTTCATAGTTAAGAATGTGTTCAGCATGGAGCTCCTAATAACTCATTTCTAAATGCAGACACCATTATGAAATATTTCTTGTTCAAGTGAACGTTATCATGTGACATAATGATTTTGCTTAAAACCAAGTTAAATGAGGAGTAAAATTAAACAATATTGCATGAATTGTGTTTGACTAATTTTGTGTCACATTATATTAGCCAAGCTTTCAAAATATGTGTTAATGACAAATAGTGTAAGCCCCTAACATACTTTATATGTCTGTAAAATCACCCTTAAGTCATTAGCTTTTAAAGGTTCATTTTGTTTGCAGTTTCTGTAGCCACTGGCTTTTTAGTGATTACTTTTGTCTCTGAAAGGAGACATGATTAAAAAAGAGATATTTTACATAAGTCTTTGGGACTTATTGCCATATTATGGGGCATACTGTGTGCATTAAAACAATGCCTAATAATTGATGAGCTCTACAGTTTGGAGGTAAACAGAGTTATGGGGGAATTTGAATGTTTACATCGTATTTACATAAGAACCATGCTGAGCTCTTCATCAACACTTGGTTTCTTTTGCATCTGGATTTCTCTGCTGCCTGCTACAGAAATCTCTCACTCCAAAGGCAGTGAAAGTCTTACAGATTGCTGGATAGAATTCAGAAGTCACAGAATCATAGAATCATGGAATAGTTTGGATTGGTTCAGATTGGAAGGATTCCAAGATCATAGAATCATAGAATTTAGGGGTTGAAATGGACCTTACAGATCATCTAGTCCCAACCCTCTGCCCTGGGTAGGGACACCTTCCACTAGCCCAGGTTGCTCAGACCTCCATCCAACTTGGCCTTGAACACTCCCAGGGATGGGGAAGCCATAAAAAATGTCAAAATTTGCAGCAGTAAGGTAAGTGCCTCCTTTTGGTGTGTCATAAATCCACCAGAGTTTGGCAGTGGTGACTTGCAGCCTTCACAGCATGAGTGGAAAAGCTTCTTCAGACTTATCATTGCTGGGGCAAGACTATATTTATAAAATATATCTATCAATCATATATATCAATTATATATATCATGTATATCATAGAGACATAAATATAGATATGGATGATATAAATATAGGGGTTGTGGTGCTAAGACACATCAGGATAAAAGCTGCACCAGCTTTTTTTCTGGCTAGGCCTTTGGACATACCCAAGCTTGAATGCCCAACTGGACATCTCTGGTCTCTTATTTAGCCATTTTCCTGTATCTGTCTGTAATTTTCTCTCTCCCTTTCCTGTCTTGCTGGAAATAAAGAGGAAAGGTTGGTGTCCAGGCACACTCCATGACTAAGCACAGGCATTTCTGGTGTCTGCCCCAGCACTGGTCACTCAGAAACACACACAGATCAGTCCAGGTGAGACCAGGGCCAGGCAGGTGTGATAGCAGCTCTTGAGTGTTTCCTCAGAGGGCAAAAAAATTTCTGTGGTGATCTCTTTCTACCTATATTTCACTATAAAAAAGAAGGAAAAAATAAAACCTCCCAGTGGACTGGGATGATTCCAAATGGCTAAGTGGGAGGTAAGGGCAGGGCACTGCTGGGGGTGGGAAGGTGCAGGGAGAAGGCAACGTGGTGTTTTTTTAGTGTTTCAATGCTCAACTTCTTTGATAAAAAATCTTCATTCTGCCCACCCTACCCCAGTGCCTCAGAAAGCTACAGCTTTATCTCAAGAATTTTCCCTCTGGACACTTGTCAGAACAAAGAGTATGGACTTTGCATATCATTTATCCTCTTGTATATAAGGAGCTTGTCACATCTTAATGTTGAACCTCACCAGAGAGCAGACCTCTTTAGCTCTCAGCGCTCTGCTTTGCATTTGGGTGGGAAAAGCAGATCTGAGGGGCTGCTCCAGCTCCTGCCTGCAGCTCCTGCCTGCAGCTCCTGCCTGCTCTGCCCTCTCCTGCCATCCAACACGTGCCCTAGGCTCCCTGGGATAGCAGGGGGCAGTAACAGCCTGGGAACAACTGGGATCTCCTGGGAATCACTTCTAGGTGACCAAATTCCTTAATTTGCTGCTTTTGGCAAAGTTCTGACATGTTTTTGTCATGTGTCCATGAAATGAAAATTGTTCATAAGAACTCAACTTTGGTATCTCACTAAGGGTATTGAACTGGTGCTGTTTGAGTGCATCATTCTTTAAGAAAGGGAAAAAAACCCTAACAAATTACCTTCTGTAAAGTTCTGAAATAAAATGTGTTGACAGGGTTCAAATCCAAAGCTTTTGGAATAATAACTTGGCCTTCACTTGCTGTGGGAGTTTAATGTCACATGGAGGAGATCTCCTGGCAGCAGGAGACAGGGAGGATCTGGGTCCTGTGTTTAGATCCTGGTGGAGGAGGTGAGCAGCAGCTCACACAGGTCAGGCTGGGCTAGCTCATGAGGCTCTGGTGGGTCCTGGCCAAGGTTCCCATGTGGTGCCCTCAACATAAGAAGGACATGGAACTGTTGGAACAAGTCCAGAGAAGGCCATGAAGTTAATAATAAGACTGGAGCATCTCCCCTATGAGCACAGGCTGAGGGAGTTGGGGCTATTCAGCCTGGAGAAGAGAAGGTTGTGTTGAGACCTCAGAGCACCTTGCAGGAGCTGAAGGGGCTCCAGGGAAGCTGCAGAGGGACTCTGTGTTAGGAGCTGCAGGGACAGGACAAGGGGCAATGGATTCAAATTGAAGGAGAGGAAATTTAGTCTAGATGTTAGGCAGAAGTTTTCCCTGTGAGGGTGGTGAGACACTGTCCCAGGTTGCCCAGGGAGGCTGTGGCTGCCCCAACCCTGACAGTGTTCACAGCCAGGTTGGATGAGCCTTGAGCAACTGCTCTGGTGGGAGGTGTCCCTGCCCAGGGCAGGGGTTGGGGGTGTGTGATCTCTAAGCTCCATTCCAGCGCCTAAAATTCTCTGAGTCTATGATTCTATGAACTGCCATCCCTGTTGCCCAAGAGCTGAGTGAAAAGTTGCTCCCTGAAGTGCCAAGAGCTGCCTGAGGAAGTGGCATGTTAACATATCTCTGCTCTGTGAGTTTCTATGACTAGAGATCACAATGAAGATCTTGCACAGTGGAAGGAGTTAAACATTCCTGACATAGTGATCACCGAGGAAAGATCCTCACACATTAGTGTTAACAAAGCTGCTGGTTTAAGCTGGTTCTTTCTCCAGGGACAGTTTGCATGCACTGCACTTGGCTACTTCAATCCTTTGTATGCCAAAACATTTAATACCAGAATTTTGTTGTAAGGTAAAATACATTGGGAATATTAGGAGTTTTGAAAAAGATGTGGAGGAATCATTGTGATTCTTTCAGTTTGTTGAGTTCCACATTTCCCATAGAAGTTAGTGAACTTTCTGACAACTTTGAGAAGGCCAAAGCTGTCAAGGAGTAGATTGAATCCCAGGATGGTTGGGGTTGGGCCTGAGCATATTAGCTAATACTCTGCTGGTTCCTGATTAATACTCTGGGTTCCATCCAGAGTGGAGCAGTGATGGCTCTGCCACATCAGTACCCTGAGCTGACTGAGCTGGTTATTTCCTTAGCTATTTCTGGAAGATGGGGAGAAGAAAGACAAAGCAGGTGAAATGGATACATAGCAGGGAAGCTGGTTAAATATTTATAAACCAGTTAGCTAAGATTCAGGATCCATTTAACAGAGCCAAATTTGAGCCATTAAGATGAATAATTGCTCTTCTGGAATACCATGCCCTTCATTTATTTATTTATTTATTTATTTATTTAGCCTTTCAAACTGTAGCACTGGTTTTTCCCTGTGGCTTGAGGAAAGGTTGGGAAAGGCAAAAATTGTCCTTGGATCAAGCTCTGAATGATCAGAAAATGTCAGTCTGGAATGATGCCGGTTTTATGGAGAGACTTGTGGATTTCCTTTGCTGTATTGAGAACAGAGTTTGGAAGAGAAAGAGAAAAAGAAAGGGAAAAGGAAAGAGAAGGGAAGGGAAGGGAAGGGAAGGGAAGGGAAGGGAAGGGAAGGGAAGGGAAGGGAAGGGAAGGGAAGAAGGAAAAGAAAAGAAAAGAAAAGAAAAGAAAAGAAAAGAAAAGAAAAGAAAAGAAAAGAAAAGAAAAGAAAAGAAAAGAAAAGAAAAGAAAAGAAAAGAAAAGAAAAGAAAAGAAAAGAAAAGAAAAGAAAAGAAAAGAAAAGAAAAGAAAAGAAAAGAAAAGAAAAGAA
This sequence comes from Acanthisitta chloris, assembly GCF_000695815.1. Classification (NCBI taxonomy): domain Eukaryota; kingdom Metazoa; phylum Chordata; class Aves; order Passeriformes; family Acanthisittidae; genus Acanthisitta; species Acanthisitta chloris. The sequence continues at coordinate 18,070 of NW_008682740.1, forward strand.
AAGAAAAGAAAAGAAAAGAAAAGAAAAGAAAAGAAAAGAAAAGAAAAGAAAAGAAAAGAAAAGAAAAGAAAAGAAAAGAAAAGAAAAGAAAAGAAAAGAAAAGAAAAGAAAAGAAAAGAAAAGAAAAGAAAAGAAAAGAAAAGAAAAGAAAAGAAAAGAAAAGAAAGAGAAAACTCTTATTTGTCCCAAGGAGATTGTTTCAAGGAAAAAAAAACCTCAGTATTTTATTTCCAGACTGGACAATCAGAGTATTGTAACAACAGGCAAATCCCCTAAATTAATTTAGAAATAGCTTTTAAAATGAAGACAAGAAGCGTCCCTTTTTCAGGATGCAGGAGTTCCATCAGAAGGGAAATACTGAATGCTTTAAATTCACCAGTGCTCCCCAGCCCCTCTAGTACAGCCCAGTGCATGCTTAGAAAGAGCTACTTCATCTCTTTAATTAAGAGAAACTACTATCAAAGCAGATTTCCCATTTAAAATTCGTGTTTAAACTTCTCCCAGATTAAGTGAGCTTAAACAGTTGCTATTCCTGACTTTAACAGCATTATAAAATACATTAGAGATTGAGAGGATAAAATTCTGCCATGTTAGGTTATAACCTAACTGCTATTTGCAGTTGTAAGGACTACTAATGGCACAGGGACAAGATTTATTATAGCAAAGACATCCTGCTTAACATTACCCTTGTCATTCCATTAATAATGACTGCTTATGAGCCATCTCCTTGGCATCTTTGTTGTCCTGAAAACTTAAAACTCACAGCACAATTCTTTACGATGTGCTACATTGCCCCCTCTGGGTATTCCTGACCATTATCCCATTTGGTTATATTCAAAACTGCTGCCTCCTGAGAGAGCATTAGGGCCGACCTTTAACCCTGCAATATTCTTGGTTCAAATGGCGTAATAACATGTAGTGAATATTTACAAGCATACTTAGACCATAATAGAGTACTGCTGTGAACATTAGCACATATTTTCTGCTCAATCAGGCTTTGATGTAGAGCTTGCCTTGTACCCTGGAGAAAATGCAGTCCCCAATAAGCTGTGCTAGTGAAACACCCTTGAACCTAAGCAGCTTCTGCCATGCAAACTGTCACCATGCAGATGAGTAGGCGAGCACAGAGGTTTGCCACACTGAGGGGCACAGCAGTGCAGGAGGTCTGGGGTGAGCTACAGCCCCTCACAGAGTACCTGGGTGTTTAGTGGTGTTCAGGAAAGGTGTTCTCATCCAGGAAAGGAAATCATAGAATCAGAGTATTTTAAGGGTTGGAATGGAGCTTAGCAATCACCCAGACCCCTGCCCTGGGCAGGGACACCTCCCACCAGAGCAGGTTGCTCAAGGCTCATCCAACCTGGCTGTGAACACTGCCAGGGTTGGGGCAGCCACAGCCTCCCTGGGCAACCTGGGCCAGTGCCTCACCACCCTCACAGGGAAAAACTTTTTTCCTGATATCTCATCTAAAGTCAGGCTTGGGACTGTGCCCACTGCCCTGGGGAGCTGTCCCAGTGCCCAAACACCTCTGGGGGAAGGATCTTCTCCTAATATCCAACCAAACCCTCCCCTGACACAACTTCAGGCCATTCCCTTGGGTCCTGTCACAGGTTGCCAGAGAGAAGAGATCAGTTCCTGCCTCTCCAGTTCACCTTGTATCCAGTGATGAGGTCTCTCCTCAGTCTCCTCTTCTCCAGGCTGGGCAGGACAAGTGATCTCAGACACTCCTCATATAGCTTCCTCTCAAAGCCCTTCACCAACTTCATTGCCTCCTTTGGATGCTCTCTGGAATCAAAGAATTATATAATATCCTGAACTGGAAGGGACTCACAAGGACCATCCAGTCCACCTCCTGGCCCTGCACAGGACACCCACCAATCCCACCATGGGCCTGAGAGCATTGTCCCAATGTTTGTTGGACTTACAGTGCTGAGCCATAATGCTGACAGCTGCAGTGTTTCCCCTTGCCTATCTGCTTTCCAGAACAATCCCTCAGAGCTCCATCTCCCACTGCACATCCCACACTGGTTGTGTTGGGATGGGATGCTCCATGGACATTGCTCTGCTCTTGATCCAGCCCATCCTGTCTCCTTTTGCCTCTCTGACCCTCTGAAGAGCTTAAACCTGAAGTGGCAGAGCTTCAACTCTTATGGCAAGTGGTGATAGATGCTGTTTTCCAAGTGTGATGGGAATTGCAATTTAAGGCTCTTAGATTTATAGGTGAACATCTCCACTCTTCTCAAAGAGGGAGAGTTTTGGCTTCCACACAGCTTCACATGACCATGTCCTTCATCTGCAATTAGCATCCTTCCTAACCTCACTCCTGTGGAACCTTCCTCTCCATCCCAGCTGTGCTGTTCCCATTAACCCAAAATCTCCCTGAAGTCATCTTCCTCCCCACTTCTTCCCCTGTCCAGTGTTACCTGCTCTGTCCTGCCCCCATCAGCCACCAACACACACAACTCCCTACTGAATGGAAAGGCGAGGAGTCTGTAAGTGCTCACTGCCTCCAACAGTGGGGCTTAGAGCAACCTGGGCTGGTGGGAGGGGGTGGAAGGGGTTGGAACTAGATTGTCTTTAAGGTCCTTTCCAACCCATTCTAGAGCCATTGCAGGATTCCATGGCTCAGTGATGTGCATCACTTTGGCACAATGCACTGATGGTTGGAACTATCTTTAAGGTCCTTTCCAACCCATTCTAGAGCCATTGCAGGATTCCATGGCTCAGTGATGTGCATCACTTTGGCACAATGCACTGATGAAATCTAGGGCACAAAAAAGGTCACACAGGCAGGTCAATGGCATTAATATTCATTTGGGTGTAGATGTTTCTAAGTTTGTCCACCTCTATCACAGTTTTCTCCCTCCTTTAGAATGAAACTATTCCTTATTTGCTATCAAACCCACTTTTGTCATGCTTTGCTCTCTGCTGCCTAGTGCTGTGACGTGCCCAGTGGAGATTTGATTGCAAGTGCAAGAGATTTGTTTGTAGAAGTTTTCTGATTGTCAGGGCTTGGAGGAGAAAGGGTCACATCTCAGTTTTGTTGGTTTATGAGTATGTTGTTAATGTGCTTAGAAGAGTCCAGCACAGAGGTAACATGAGCTTTTGAAAGAAGAGTCGCTTGTGGTTATGAGAAACTTTGACTTGGCAATATCTGTCTGTCTTCAGCCAAAGACAGAATAAACCTTCCTTATTTTCTTGGTGTAACTTATAAACCTGTTACAGTTTTTGCATTAAAATCTTCCTATACAAAGGAGATGTCCATTTTTTGATATTTTATTCATAAGATCCCTCAAGGTGTCATTGAAATTCTCTCAGTCTTTCATCAGCATGATCCACTCTTGGAGAGTACACCTGCACAGGAGATGAAATGGTTGTCCTCAGAGAATAATGGCAGATACCCTGATCTTAATTTGGTTCCAAGTAATTATCAAGTTCATCTCTTTCAGTTTGCTGGGGAACTTTTTCTTCCTTTTAACATTTTGTTCTTAATAGAGTTAGCAGGACTTGGTAATGCTGCTCCAGTATAGACTGGTGCTCTTCACTGGGACTTCAGCTCTGGTTGAAACCTTCCACCATGACATGTTGCTGTACAGATGACTGCCTTGTCCTCAAACCATTCTTATTTGGTGTGTGAGGCTCAATAATGTGCCGCACAGATATTTGCACCTGATAGGTCTAGTTAATGCTCTAGGAAAATATGACATCTTATACCAATTGTGTGTGGGTGGTTGTTTTTTTTTTTTGGTTGATGGGGTTCATGTTGTTGTAAGTGGACAATGGGGTTCAAGTCTGTGGTGGCTTCTCTCCAGGCCATTTAGATGTTTTTCCTATGGTCAGCATATGCCCACAAATGTGGACAGGATTGAGTGGCCTCTCTGCTGGGGATAAATCCTTCACTCTGCCCTGCAGAGCAGTAAGACCAAACCATGGCTCTGGAAAGGCTTGTGGTGATGGAAGAAGAACTCAGAACCTCAGAATCCTTGAGGAGCTGCTTCAGTGATGAAGATTTTCAAACTTACTATGATATATCAGCATTTCAGGGCTCATTAGAGGAGAGTCACTGCTCTACCCATCCCACAGCAAGCAGAGCTCACACGATGGGTGAGGTTGGAAGGGGCCATAATGGGTCGTCTGGTCCCACCTTCCTGCCCAAGCATAAATCCTCAGGCCCTTTGCAAAAGAGGTGATGGGAGGACCTCAGTGTGTCCCAAGGGACACTTTGAATACCAAATAACAAGGTGAGTCTTTGGAAGAGCTGAAGAAGTCCATAAATCCAATTAAAGCCTTGCAGCACGAGGCCTGAAGGGCATAGAGCAGTGCCAAGCCCTCACCTTGGGTCTCTTCCAGTTAGCTCATCCTCTTGCTCACATCTGTGGGATACTTGAACATCCTGGGATGGTTAGGACAGAAGAGCCTGTTTAAACAGGTGCCATCTGAAAAAAAAAAAAGGAGGGTTTTAATGTTTGATTATCATTAGGGAAGTCTTGCCCATGGGCATTGCTGCAGCACAGGGTGGAGGAGGAGCCCAGTGGCTTCCTTTGGATTACCAGGGAGTTCTTCTTTCCCCTGCCTGTTGCCTTTGGATTATTAGGTGTTTCTCCTTCTCTCCTCTACCTGTTGCCTCCAGATTATCAGGGTTTCTCCTTCTTCCCCCCTGGCTGTTGCCAAGCAATTTGTATTTTGAAGGAAGCCTGCAAGAAATTTGGTGTTTCCTTCAATTCTTTCCCTTTATTTCTGTTCACATCTCTCTCCTTTTCCCCCCATCAGCAGTAAATCCTTGGGCTGAGCCATCCATTTATTACCAGTTGGCAGTTGTTCAGTCTCCCAGTCCACAGTGATCTGTTTTTAGCTGCCAATAGTGGAGCATTAACAAATCTGTCCTGATATTTATCTGTGGCAGAGTCTTTTGTTAAAAGAAGAATACAAAGTTGAGGACTTACAGTATTGGGAGTTTTATTGCATCAGGTAAAGCACTTCAAACTTCCCTCCAATATTTTTCCAGCATGGATAACATCCCTAACACTCTGTGCATCCTATATAGTTTTCAGATTTCTCCTATATATTTTTCTCCTATAGTTTACTCCTATATATTTTTCAGATGCTTCTTTCTGAGAAAGGAAAATTTGATGGGAATGATCTTTGTTTTTTTCCTGATTATTTAATGCAGAAATCTCAATATCATGGAAAACATTGAACAACTAATTGATCTGATTTTTTTTCCCAATGAAACTGATTTTTTACAAATTTTTGTTTGCAGAATTATCTCCACTTTCACATGGAAAATCACCTTTCATCCCTATAGAACCACCTCGGGCTGAGAGTTCAGGGCTTTATCAGAGGGAGGATTCAGGCCACAAGCCCTTCCCAGGGCTCATTCAGCACTGCATATGTACCAGCACTAAGTCCTGCTTATGCAATGATTTATTTCTTTCATAATTCTCATTTATTTCATTCTTTATTCACTTGTTCTCATCTATTTATTTATTTAGCCATTTTTTGAGGGCTGGAGAGTGGTGTGGGATGCAAATTGCATTAACACAAGGCAACACTCACTTGACAATTGTGTTTTAGACTCTTTTTTGGGGGGTTTAATTAAGCACCCTGCAGCTGGGTTAGAGAAATGACACATTTCACAATGCATCTCCATCTTTTGCAGTCATCAGATACTTAAATTGCAAATTCTCCTGAACTGTAACCTGGTGTCTTATGGCTCTTGATTCTACATTTCCCTGCAGATCTTCTATCTTCAATCGTGTCAGAGCTGGAGGATGTGACTGTTAGTCAAAGGGATTAAACTGCAGCAAACCCTCGACAGTCAAATGATGTTAAGGAGCTGATTAAGGACCACCAAGACAGAAAACTGAGGAGGAAGAACCTCTGTAGGTTTGTTCCAGCGATTTAGATTAGATATGAGGAATAAATCCTTCCCTGTGAGGTGCTGAGGCTCTGGCACAGGTTGGACAGACAAGCTGTGGCTGCTCCATCCCTGGGAGTGTTCTAGGCCAGGCTGGATGGGGTTGGAGCAGCCTGAGCTGGTGGGAGGTGTCCCTGAGGGGTTTGGAACTAAGTGATCTTTAAGGTCCCTTCCAACCCAAACCATTCTGGGATTCTAAGACTCAATAATTCTATTACCATTATTAGTAATCTGTAATGCAAACCACGAGACTCTTCTATACAACTCTCCTCTTGCCAAGGCCTGAAATGAACATTGCCAGGTTGGGGCAGCCACAGTCTCCCTGGGCAACCTGGGACAGTGTCTCACCACCCTCACAGGGAAAACTTCTGAATAATGTAGCCTAAATTTCCTCTCCTTCAGTTTGAACCCATTTCCTCTTGCCCTGTCCCTGCAGCTCCTAACACAGAGCTCCTTGTAGCCCCTTCAGATACTGATAGGCTGCTCTGAGGTCTCCACACAACCTGGATGTCAGTAAGTGGTTTGGATAGCAGTGGATGCTTTGCCCTGGAGTACAGAACAGGATCAGGTCCTTTCACCTCTAACAGATTCAGGCTTAGTGCAGATTTTATTAGTCTTTATTTTCCGTCCCTGATGCCTTTTTTCCTTCAGAAAGAGCTGTTTATAATCAGTTTAATGCAGATGAAACCATTACTTCTCCACTCTTCAGAAACTCTTTGTGCTTCTTAATTAAAGCCTTTGTCTGAACACAAAATAATTAATACATAAAATGAAGCAGAGGGAAAGAATCAACTGTGAAACTAGTCACTCACTTGTATATTTAAACAATATTTAATCATTAGAGTAACACAGTGCTTGCACTTTTGGAAAGAAAACAAGCCTTATACTTCATGTTTATTTAACACTTTGACTAATACATTCTTGGGGGTATGAAATGAGGCTTATAGAGTGCCAGAGCAGTAAATCATATGTTCTGAAAATTACAGGGTCTTAAACAGTAGTGTCATTTTCAACCTAAACAGTTCAGTGGTGCAGCAGCATATAAAACTGACCTCTTACAACAACATCTACTGTTTACACTGAAAGGCAAGGCAAGGAAATAAAAACAAGGCATAAAATATGGTCTGGTAAGGATGTCATTTCCTTGTGTTTCTGCCTCTCTTCTCGATGCTGATGCCTGTGATGACTTTCAGACAGTTAATGCATTAAAGACAGTCAATGCCAAATGCTGTGGAGATGTATAAATGGGAATATCCCAACTGTGTGTAGCCAAAAACTCAGGCAGAGCTCACACCCAAGCACTTTCCATCACTATTTGCTCAGGTTTTAATCCACATTTGTTTTGGCAACGTGATTACTGACTTTACAACTTTTATTTCCCTCTTAACTAGTGCTCTAATGAAAGAATTTCTTGTCAGAGATGTTTGTTGGGGGGAGGAAAAAAGGGCAAATTCAAAGCAAATATTCAGTTTCTTTTGTGGAAAGTGAATGGTGAATATTTGAATTGGAGGTGTGAGTAGCTTACACTTTGCTTGCAAGCACAAAGGCTTTGCTTCACCAGAGGTTCTGTAGAGGTTTTCATAACCAGCTACACATTTGGCTTGGAAGTACAGAATAACCACAGAGTTTGGCTCCAAAGTGAAGCCTTTTAGCCCAGATTGTTCATTAACATTATTTACCAAGTCATACTTCAAAGAGGAGTGGGCAGGCAAGAACTTTTGTGGTGTGTGGGTGAATTTTGCAGTGAAAATTGGTCATCTCTATAGGTTGGTGATACAACACATTTCAGACCTCTTCTCTGAGTCAGCCCAACTTCAAGACTGCTACAGGTTTATTACCCACTCTCAGAGGAGTTTGCAGTGCTGTTCATTCTCCTAATTGGATAAATGGAGGGAAAATTTGCTTATGGAGGTAAAAAAGCCAAAGCACCTTCCCTGCCGCCAGCCAGGCCTTGCCCTGCCCATGGACCACCCTGACCAAAGAAGCTCCTCCTGCCAGTCTGGCTCATGACCCCTTGAAGGGTGGGCAGAAATGCTCCACTGCTCTGTCCCCAGCACTTAGATTTATAAGGAAGAGATGTGGGTGGTTTTGTTTTGTGGGATTGTTAATTGTCTGGATGTTCTTTTCTAAGAGGAAGATATATTTGTATTTATATTTTTCTGCTGGAGGATATGTTTATATTTACATTTATCTGCTGGACAGGCCACAAAGATACTCCAAGGGCTGGAGCACTTCTGCTCTGGAGAAAGGCTGGGAGAGCTGGGGGTGTTCAGCTTGGAGAAGGCGAGACTCCAGGGAGACCTTAGAGCCCCTAGAGGGATTAGAGGAGAGCTGGAAAGGGACTTTGGGTGAGGGTCTGGAGTGCCAGAACAAGGGGGAATGGTTTTCCACTGCCAGAGGGCAGGGTTAGGTGGGATATTGGGAAAGAATTCCTCCCTGTGAAGGTGGTGAGACACTGGCACAGGTTGCCCAGAGCAGCTGTGGCTGCTCCATCCCTGGGCGTGTTCCAGGCCAGGTTGGATGGGGCTTGGAGCAACCTGGGCTGGTGGGAGGTGTCCCTGCCCATCCCATGGCAGGGATGGGATGAGCTCCAAGGTCCCTCCCAATTGAAACCATTCTAGGATTCTGTGATTTCTGAGCTCTTAGGGCAGATATTATATAGGCCATGTGCAAAGATAATATAGGATGATATTGGTAATGCTTTGCGGATTGATTCTGGGATACTTCTTAGGTAAAAATCCTGTTGTTTTTAAGGCTCTGGACTACCAGACTCAGTGTCTCAGAAGTTGGGGCTCACAGGTGAAATCTCTCCTGACATAGCACTTCTTCTGAAGTAAAGAACTCCCCCCTTAAGAACAGGTGATAACTTTATTTCCATGCCTGCAGTGCTTCAGTGAGCACATCAAGAGCCTAATGAGGAGGAGAGATGGGTTTAGATTTGGAGAGCACCTGGAATGTGGTTTGAATTCGTTTGGCTCCTGAATGAGCAGAATATTGAAAGTGCAATGATGAATATTTTACAAATGGGAACTTTCAATTAACTGTATCAGTTGTGTTTGTGAACTATGGAGAACTTGCATTATTAATGAACACACAAGGTTAATATTAGTTTGTTTATCATTTGGAATATGCCTTTTGAGTTAATCACACGAGTCCTGCCACATTCTGCTTTGATTAATGCATGAAGTTCAGGCAGGCTTTGTTAAGCAAATATTTATTATGTGTGATGCATTAGAAAGTAATAAGGCCTTTTTTCTTCATTTGGGTCCTATATACAAATGTCTTTCAATATGTTGGTGACTTAAACATGCAAGTGAAATCCTCTTGTTTATGAGGACATCAAATAACTGATGAGAGTTCCCTGTGTGATGGTTTTTTTACATCCAGATATAATCCCCCTTGCTTAGAGGAGGTTGCAATGTCATGCAAAGTGCTCTGCACACACCATATGGGTGTTCTGTGCAGGTTGGTCTGTAGCATATCTGCTAGAATTCACCCCCTTCCTTCTACTTTTGTCCATTTCAGTGCAGTTTGTCAATAGAGATACTTTAATGTTCAACATCATTTGTATTATGGCCAATTTTGTTCAAAATGGCAAAGCATTTCAACAAGCTGGTGATGCTGAAATACTGTTTGGTGAAGTCTGATGTATGTTAGTCTTTGCTCACCTGAGTGAGCTTCAGGCTGGTGATGCAATGGATTGGAGCATCTCCCCTGTGAGGA
>NW_008682741.1:0-3044 GCF_000695815.1 Acanthisitta chloris
CTCTTCTCTTTTTTTTAAAGTTAGTTTACTCTTGTTTGTTCTTTTATGTTTTTTAAACCAAGAGAATAAGAATTTGCTTGAGAAAAATAATTTACTTGCTAAAGGAGTAATTCACATCATTAGTGGCTGCTGTCCTTAGTAATGGCCTGAGAAGTAGCACGACAAACTGCTAGTTGGCCAGATGCACTGATATCAGTTCAGAGGGGAACAGTGAAACAGAGAAAACTGGGACATGAATGTTCCTGAACATACTCTTTTTCACATCTTCTCCTGTATTATACATACTTCATTAGTTACAGGGTGCAAACTGAATGCTGTGAGGAATGTGCCATGTATTGGTACACACAAGTCTTCTAAACATTGTTATACCATCTATATTGCATCCACCCTTTTTGGAAGGGTGCGGTTCTAAAGTTCTATGTTGTTTTAATTTCAGTCCCATTCCCCTTGCCTAACCAGTCTACCATGGATTGAACAGGGTTATCTTTTGTTCTCCTTTTTTTCATTTTATCCAAGTTTTGACTTACAGTCCCTTAGTACACAGTGATAAAAACAGAAAGGAAGTAAGTTCACCATCTTGGCTTACCATTCACTTTACCATTGCCAGCAACATTCCTATGTATCAATTAAATCCGTATTCAGACCTTATCACTTTTCTTCTGTTCCAGTCAAACCTATCTTGCTTCCATACTGAATCTTGTCAGATTTCTCTAACTTGACCTGCAGCCCATGCCCACACCACTGCCTGCCATTTTTAGACATCCATCCATTCCCTCTGGGAACTCAGTTCCACAAAATTATGCTGAATGAACTGCCTTGGAAAGGGGCACTTTCTCAATGACTGCACTTTATACTTCTCCCCACTATGCCATGAGCTACATCCTCCTCCCATCTACTCCATTTTGGAATTGGCACGTTTTGGATCCCTTGAATGGTTACTTTACTCTCCTGATGTTGCTTAAGACAAACTGAGTAGAAAAAGCTAGATAGGTTTCTGCTGAGTATAGTGCATTAAGACAGCAAAGGATATCATTACTGTTGTCAAGGCAAAGAATAAGATAATACACCTAATGCAAGAAGGGGAAGGGGAGGAGCAGGAAGGAAACTGGGATTAAGGGATGTGGCACAACCAATCTCCATCTTTATTTCATCACTCTCATAAGGAACTGCAGCTAAATCCTTTTATGTGTCTACCTAAGCATTGTCCACCCCCGTTTCTTGTCAGTTCCCTGCCCGTAATGTTGTATCATGTGTGTGTGTGTGTGTGTGTGTGTGTGTGTGTGTATTTGTGTGTCTCATCCCTTGCCCCCAGTTTGGTAGTCCATTCCCCTTGCCCATCTGCCCCCTGCTAGTAGACACTCAGGTCCCTGTACTGTCCCTGGGTCAGTTCTTGTTTCCACTTCATTCCAGTCAGGTATCTCCTGCCCCAGCACTGCCTGCACAGCTAGGTGCAGGATAGACCCTGCTGCTCCCAGGAGCTGCTTGTGTGGAGCAGAGCTGGCCCACAAGCAGCTGGGAGTAACTGCCGAGAGAGGTTTAGTGCCTTGGCTGCTACACAGCATGCACAGCTGTGTTTTCAGAGTGACGTGTACAGGCTGGCCAGCCTGAGAGGCCGTCTTCATCAATCTTGAGATTAAGGTGCTGAACTCTTCAGAAGTCTTGCAGCATATTCCAAGTGAGATAATTCAAAGCATGTAAGTTGGCTCTGTGTGGGTGGAGCTCCATGGGAATAGCTATAAACACTCTGCCAAACTGCAAATACCATAGTAAAGAGATGGCAGGGCTTTTCAAAGAAGAAGTTGGTAGATATCTTTCTTCATTTGAAAGAGAAAAGGTTTCTTCCATCTGAATGGAAGCATTACATACAAAAATATTCCTCCAAATATCCAATTTATGACAGACATTCAGTCTGAATAATGAGTAAAAGCTTGAAAAAGTTATAAGCAACCAGTGGTATATTCTTAATAAAAATGTCAGTCAGTTTTCATAAAAGAAGGTGCTACCAGGCCTGCCTATAATTATTGTTGCATACATTACAGCTACAGGGCTGTGTGTTTTCCTGCAAGTTTATACAAGTCACAGCCTATTTCTTGCAAGTTCAAGGAAGTGGGTCTTGTGGAATTATCTGATAGGAGAAAATAATTCTACAGGTATTAGTTTAGGCAGTACATTCATAAAAATTTAAAAAAAAAAATAAACAAAACACCTTTCCACTAAAAAAAAAAAAAAAAAAAAAAAAAAACACAAAACCAACCAAGCAAAAAGCATCTCAAACAACAGCCATGATGCTTTAAGAAACAATTAAATTCACAGCAAAATATTAGCAGATTAGATAGTCAGCAATTTTAACAGCGCATAAGGTGACATAAATATACAGACAAACAGGGAATTGTCCTGATTATGAAATTGGCAAGGGCTTGAAATGCAAGTGCAAGAACTGTATATGCAGGGCAGAAATTTGGTAATTATGTTATTCTGGAAGGTATGTAATGCAGTCAGATGGTAAACTAGAAATATTTCATTAAATGCTTTAGAAACCATAATCTGTGTACTCAAAAGTCCTGATTTCTGCTAAAGAAATCTAGTTTAAAGCACTTTATATAGCATACTAAGACAAAAAGAACTTTACCAGACTATTTTCCAAATTTCAATACCTGACCTTCAATATGACTTGGAAAAACAGCCTAGCTATCTGAAAGGTTACCTACAGAAACCTATCATTAATAAAGTCAGTTCATCCTTTTAGGTTGAGTTTATGGATATTATACACCAATTATAATATTTTTTATTTAGGCATAAATGAAAGGAGGATTCCATGGAGAGATCTCTGAAGTTTTGGATGACACAAGTGGAAGCAAAGTAAGGTAAAGCCAATATTGGTTAAACTTGAAAATCGTTGCCAAATTGTTTTCACTCCTGAATGTTGGCTTTTCTTCCTTACCAGTCTGGCAGAGCTGCACACCAGCATGACATGAAGTCCATCTCTGGTACTAAGTGAACAACTGATCATAGAATTGTAGAATCAACAAGGTTGGAAGAGACCT
>NW_008682742.1:0-728 GCF_000695815.1 Acanthisitta chloris
CACAAAAACTAGAGATACGGAAGGTTTGTGAGGAAATTGTGGGTCCAGAAATGCCTCATTCTGTGCTCTCCGTAGGTACTTGTCACACACCTGTGCCCACTGTGAGTAAGGAGGTCACAGCCTCCCCCAGGCCTCTTCGTCTCAGCCCACAGGGCAGGCACTGCCACCACGGAAGAGAAACAAAGAGGACAAGTAAATATCTCATCTATCTTTTATCTGTGAAAATATCCAGAGAACATTTGTTGCTTTGCACTCATTTAAGTCCTGTAAATACTACTAGATTATGATGCTAAATAGGCAGATTTGAAGCATACCTGTATCAGCTTTACCCCTTTGTCCCACTGATCTGTCTGGAAAGAATGGAGATATTAATCAAATACTCAATTATTTCATCATTTAACACAGACTACCTTGGTCCTACAGAGAGCTCAGGGAGCTGTCACCTCTCAGCACACTGAGTCAATGATGGTACAGGTAGCTAAATCCCCTTTGGAAATACAATGGGCTCAGGAAAGCATTTTGAGCAACTGACCTGACTTGAGTAACTAGTAAATTACTCCTGTAGTTCCACTACTCTTTCATGAGGTTTTTCAGAGGTTTTCAGCCTCTTTAAAACAGACCCACAAGAAATAAAGAACCACAAAACCCACAACCAAAACAAAACACCCTCAAAACACGGAGGACCAGCAGTGACTCCTTATCTTATCTCTCTGTCCTGAATCCATGAC
>NW_008682743.1:0-866 GCF_000695815.1 Acanthisitta chloris
TAGTAGCTAACCCCTACACACTATTAATAAAGTTGAGGGACACTTTGATTTGATTTACAGTAATAGACTTAAAAGATGCATTTTTCTGTCTCCCCTTAATGAAGGAGAGGCAGAAAATATTTACTTTTGAATGAGAAAATCCCAGCACAGGGAGAAAGACTCAACTTACTGGGACAGTGTTACCTCAAGGGTTCAAAAACAGCCCCACCCTTTTTTGGGAATCAAATGGCTAAAGAATGAGAGCAATGGCAGTCACCACCTGGGGAAAGAGCATTGCAACAATATGTGGATGACCTACTGATAGCTACAGAAACTGAAGAGGAATGCATACAGTGGACAGTGAGTCTTTTAAACTTCCTGGGCATTGGTGTATACCGAGTCTCTCGAGAAAAGGCTCAATTGGTGCAGAAACAAGTAATCTACCTGGGCTATGAAGTTTCAGAGGGACACCGCTCTCTAGGGACTGCACAGAAAGAAGCCATCTGCCAGATACCCAAACCCCAGACTGCAAAGGAACTCTGGACCTTTTTGGGAATGGCAGGTTGATGTCGGCTGTGGATATATGGGTATGGATCTCTTTTAAGCCCTTGTATGACTTACATAAGTCAAATGGAGACTTTTTGAGCTGGACAAAAGAAGCCAAAAGGGCTTTTGTACACCTCAAGAGAGAACTCATGAAAGTCTCAGCCTTAGGGCTTCTGGACATCACCAAACGTATCTGGCTATTCTCATGTGAGCGGCAAGGACTGGCCCTGGGGGTCTTGGCTCAGGAACTAGGCCCATATAAAAGAGCAGTAGCTTACTTCTCAAAACAACTGGATGAAGTAAGCAGAGGGTGGCCTACTTGCTTAAGAGCAGTAGCCACA
>NW_008682744.1:0-1499 GCF_000695815.1 Acanthisitta chloris
GACAGAAGTATTGGTTCCAAAGTGCCTCAGCAGTGCTGGTGGCAGAGCTCAGTGGGAGCCAGCAGTGTGCACAGGTGACCAAGGAGGCCAAGGCCATCTTGGCCTGGCCCCAGCAGAGTGTGGCAGCAGGACTAGGGCAGTGTTCATTCCCCTGGACTGGGCACTGGGGAGGTCCCAGCTCAGTGCTGTGCTCAGCTTTGGGCACTCACTGCCCAAAGGCCATTGAGGCACTGGAGCGAGTCCAGCCAAGGGCAGCAAGGGCAGCAAAGGTCTAGAGCACATGGGGAAGGGCTGAGGGAGTTGGGCTTGGTTAGCCTGGAGACAAGGCTCAGGGGTGACCTCATGGCTCTCTCCAAGTCCCTGACAGTCTTGGAGAGAGGTGAGGGATGTCTCTTCCACCATGGCTGCAGGGAGAGGACTAGAGGGAATAGCCTTGAGCTGAGCCAGGACAGAGTCAGATTGGGTGTTAGGAGAAATGTTTTCCCTGTGAGGGTGTTCAGGCACTGGGATATTGCTCAGGGAGGTGGTGGAGTCACCATCCCTGGAGGTGTTTCAGAGGTGTCAGGATGTGGCTCTGGAGGATCTGGTTTAGGGTTTAGGGGTTCCAGCAGTGACATGTTAATGGTTGGACCGGATGATCTTAGAAGCCTCCTCCAATCCTGTTAATTCTGTGATTCTGAGATTCTCTGAACACACTCTTCTGGAAGCATCTCAGCTACTGGGGCATCAAGGGGGGATCCCACTGGTCCTCCATCTCCTCAGCTTGTTGGTGAATTCAGAGGCAGAACCAACTGTTCTTTGGAAACTTAATTTTGTAATGATGCATAATATGAAATGGAGACATAGTTTCTGACAGGGGGGATTAGGTTTTCTGGCAGATTGAAAAGATCCTTGAGCAATTCCATGAAGAATGAGAAGCCAACAGAGGCAGAAGACATCAACCACTTACCTGTATCCTGTCTTGACAACACCCAGTTGGCAACCAGGTTTCTAGTGCTAGAAAATCAAGTTTTTTCTATATTATCATTTAAAACAAAAATCATGTGTCTAGTGCAAACAGAGGATGTGATGACACCGAATTGTTCTTTCCCTGACATTCTTGCCTGGTGCCTGCAGTGGTGCTATAGCTGGTTTTGGCAGTAGGTCAAGCCAAATACTGAATATGCTCTTCCAAAGACTGGGAGAATTCTCTCTATTACTTGTCTCTAAAGATCACTATTTATTGTAGTAAGAAATACCAAGACAATGTTCCTCTTGACCATGAACTGCTCAGCTTCAAGGCAACATTCCTGAGATGTGAAGAGACATCACATTCTGCAGCAAAGTATCTCTCTTTTTCTGCGTCAGATTGGAGATTTTCCATCACTTGCGAACATGTCAGACCACAGCTGATGTTCTGAATGTTAAGAGAAGATCTGTAATGGAATAGATTTCATGAGTTCCTTCAGCCATCCAGAGGTTATAATGACAGAGTGAAGGGTCTACCTTGACTTAGAAAA
>NW_008682745.1:0-209 GCF_000695815.1 Acanthisitta chloris
GGATACAGGGAATGGGGATACAGGGATTGGGATACAGGGAATGGGGGAATACAGGGATGGGGAGACATGTAGGTGTTGGGGGCTTCACTGCTGCTGCAGGGTTCCGTGGATGCTGGGGGATCTGTGGATACTGGAGGTTTAAGGATGGGGGAACAACTGATGCTGCGGAGGACACGTGGATGCTGCAGGGATCTGTGGCTGTGGGGGAC
>NW_008682745.1:323-637 GCF_000695815.1 Acanthisitta chloris
AGGAACACTTGGCTGCTGACTGTCCATGGCTGTGGAAGATCTTCTGTGAGACCCTAACCTTGCCCCAGCCAACATCCCCTGCTCCCCTCTGGGTGTCAGGCTGGGGCTGGGGCTGGGCGAGGATGCACAGAGCACCTCAGCCATCCCCAGCTGCAGTGGGAGGGAGGCTCAACCCTCAGCATCCGGTAGCTGACACAGATCTGGGAGGGTGAAGAGCTCTCCCCACGTCCTCTCCTCTGAGCAGGGCACAGAGCCACCACCACCACTGAGCCATGTGGAGGGGAAGGGCCCTGGGTGCCTGGGCACTGCTGGCC
>NW_008682746.1:0-210 GCF_000695815.1 Acanthisitta chloris
CAAGAGGGTCCTGGTGGCCCCAGGAGGTTCCCATTGACCCCCCAGTGCCCCTTGACCCTCCCCCCCGTATCTCCTCACCTTGCCACGTCCTCCACGTCCGGGTCGCTCAGGTGGTTCCCAGCCAGGCCCAGGTGGGTCAGGACATTTCCCTCCTGCCACAGGGAACACCTGGAACGTCACCTCTCCCAATCCGAGCCCCGGGAACAGGGG
>NW_008682746.1:254-1348 GCF_000695815.1 Acanthisitta chloris
TGACGAGGCCACCGAGTGTCCTCGCGGGCGTCCTGGCCACACGGCCCAAATCCAAGCGCCGGAGGCCTCGGGATGCGAGAGCCTCCAGGAGCTGCTCCGGATCCAGGGGATTGCAGGACACGTCCAGGACCCGCAGGGAAGCTCCTGGCACACAGAAGGGGCACCCAGGGGGTGGTGGTCCCCAAACCTCACCGGAATCTGACCTCATCCCACCGGAATCCCGCCTAATCCCACCAGAACCCCTCCCAATACCACTGTAATCCCACCTAATCCCACCATTATACCCCCAACCCCACCTTTATCCCTCTAAATCCCAACTGAATCTCACCCAAATCCCATTTTATCCCCCAAACCCCACTTTAATCACCTAATCCCACCTTTATCTGACCCAAATCCTACCCTTACACCCTCAAATCCCACATTTATCACCCCAGATCTCACCTTTATCCCACCCAATCCCACCTTGATCCTGCTAAATCCCACTTTAACCCCACCCAATCCCAATCTTATCCCCCCAAATCCCACTTTTATCCCCTAGTCCCACTTTTATCTCCCTAATCCCACCTTTATCCCGCTATAACGCACTTCATCCCCACCCAATCCCAGTTTTATTCCTCCCCAAATCCCCCCTACTCCCACTTCAATCCCCCTGGATCCCCCAATCCCTGGGCTCCGGGGCTGACCTGGCGCTGGGAAGGCCCCGGCGAGGCCACAGCCGCGGACTCTGAGGCTGGAAAGGTTCGGGAATGTCGGGAAGAGCAAGGCCAGGGCTCGGATCCCACCGGGGCCCAAGGGGTTCAGGCTCAGGTCCAGCTCCTGCAGGCTCTACGGGACAAGGGGGATTGGGGGGGATAAGTGGGATTGAGGAGGGAAAGGAGGGATTTAGGAGGGGGTTTGCAGGGCTTGGAGAGGATTTGGGGGGATACAGGTGGGATTTGGGGGACAAAGGTGGGATTTGGGGGGAGAAAAGTGGGATTGGGGGGGATTGAGGTGGGATTTGGAGGGATACAAGTGGGATTTCAGGGGACTCAAGGATTTGGTGGGAGAAAAGTGGAATTTGGGGGTAAAAATGGGATTTGGAGGGAGGAAGTTGG
>NW_008682747.1:0-207 GCF_000695815.1 Acanthisitta chloris
GGATGTTTCCTCCCACCCCCACCCTCCGGTCACAGCAGTTAATGGGGAATTTCATGGGTGCGGCACAGCGGAGCCCAGCCGGGAACATGCCGGAGCCATCTGCTCGCAGGACCTGGGGCTGTCGAGCCGCCCTGACCTCGGCAAGGCAAACAATTTGCAGGAGCAGATGTCGCACCCTCCCTCCCCCCCGGGGCTGTGGGTGCGGGC
>NW_008682747.1:368-1097 GCF_000695815.1 Acanthisitta chloris
AGGATCCCTGATCCCTCCTGGCACCCTGGGCACCAGAGTCAGGTTCAACCACGCATGCTGCCATCTCCATGTGCCCATTAGCCAGGATCCAGTGGGATTTGCAGAGCTGGCTGTGCCCCAGGAGCTCATACCTTGCACCCCCTTGCCCTGCAAGCAGTGCACAAAGGTGCCTGGCTCTGCCACCACACGCACATGGCACAGCACGGCGCGGGGGCAAAGGTGCAGGCACAGCATCTCCAGCAGCAGATCCCAGCTGGATCCAGGCTGGTTTCCCGCAGGTCCCTGGGAGTGGCTAGCACCGGTGTCTTTCGGACTGATTAAAATTCATTCTGCATGATTTAGGACCTAATCTCGGTGAAACTCCACAGCGCTTTATTAATAGCGCATTAGTGGATAATTCATGCGTTCGGATGAAAAATCAGCCTGTGTTATTCTCCGGGAAGGGGGGAGACACGGGGGGGGACACGGGCACGGGGAGGGGGGCACCCCACTCACCCAGCCTCCCGCACCTCCCGCCGCCGCCGCATCCCGGCGAGGCAGCAGCCCTTCTGACAACTGCCACCACTCATTAATCTTGACGAGTTTTCTGCTGAATATTCTTCCACAGGCTTTCAAACCGTTCACTAATTGCAATTAATCACTTACCGAAACAGATGTCAGGAACAATGGAATTGGGAAGTCTGGAGGCTTGATAAAGCTGTCAGAGGAGCGCGCTCATGTGGCAGCGGG
>NW_008682747.1:1189-4088 GCF_000695815.1 Acanthisitta chloris
GTCCTGCCCGCGCGGCATCTGTCCACCCCGGAGAGGGAAAACACGCAGCAACGGGGCACGGGGGCTCTGTGCCCCCATCAGCTCCCGGCGGATGGGATGGGGATGCGGGAAATGGGTTTTGGTGATGGGAGCAGCACACCTGCAGGGAATACCACAGACCTGCCACCTTCACCCTGACACCAGGGCAGCTCAGTCTCTGCTCTCCATCAGGAAAGCCGCACGGAGCCCCAGCGGGGCGTCACGTCCGCCGTGCCTCGCACAGGCGACGGCACGTTCCCTGTCCCTGCCAGACGCCGCTTTAGCACCAGCAGGGATCCAACAGCCTTCCCCGGCAGGCGCGCCACGCTGTTTACCCATCACACATGAAAGGTGCCGAGTTGACAGCTCTGGAGACGAGAGAGAGCTCCCAGAGACACTGATGAGGCCAAGGCATCCAAGCGCCTTCGCCTCCTGCCCTTGGAGACTCCAAAGGCCATCCCATAGGTGATCCCAGCAAGGTTTCTGCCCCACTGCAGCTGCACCAGCTGCGGCTCTGCACACCCGCAGCTTGGAGGCATCCTTTGGGAACAAGACTGGGGAGAGGCTGGGAGAGGGAAGGCTTTCCCCATCCCCCACGAGGCAGAGGATGCTGCACAGCCCAAGGCCACCAAGCGCAATTAGCCCCGAGTCCCTCAGCCACCACAGGGACACCACCACAGGGACACGCTCACCTCCCTGGCAGGCAGAGCCTGGGGGACCAGAGCATCCTCCAGGGCTGGCACAGCACGAGCCAAGCCCAGAGCTCATGACCGGCGCAGCCCCAACACATGTTACAATAAATATTCCGCACAGACACCGTTCCATATGTATGATCCGGTGGGGTGATGATTTTTCTACTGATCACTGGAAGTGACAGCTGTGCGGAGAGCAGGAGAAACAAAGGCACCGACTGCTCTCCCCGTTACACTCTGCTAGCGACATGATGGTGTGACACGGAGCAGCAGCATCTGGTGGCGCAGGGACCAGCAACCGGGACGGGACGCCTGTTAGCACCGGGCACAAAGGGGTGGCCGTGGGGTGGGCATGGGGACAGGATGGCAATAAGGATGGGGTGATAGTGGGAATAGGGTGGAAACATAGATGCGGTGGCAATGGGGACGGGGTGGAAATAAGGATGGGGTGGCAATGGGTACAGTGTGGCAATGGTAAAAGGGTGGAAATAAGGATGTGGTAGCAATGGGAATGGGGTGACCATGGGGAACAGGGAGGCCATGGGGACAGGGTGGAAATAAGGATGGGGTAGTAATGAGGACAGGGTGGCCATGGGGATGGGTTGGCAATGGGTATGGAGTGGCAATGAGGATGGGCTGGCCATGGGGTAGCAATGGGAATAGGGTAGAAATAAGGATGGAGAGGTGATGGGATGGCAATGGGGATGAGGTGGCATAGGGGATCACCATGGAGACTCCGTGGTCATGGGGATAGGACAGAAGTAAGGATGGAGTAGCAATGGGAACAGGGTGGTAACAGAGATAGGGTGGAAATAAGGATGGGATGGAAATATGGATGAGGAGGCATTGGGGATGGGATGACAATGGGGATAGGGTGGAAATCAGCATAGGGTGGCCATGGGGATGGGGCGGATACAGGAACTATTGGATGACTCTTATCAGCCCTCTCATGCCACACACAAGCACCCAGCCCCTCCACCCTGCCCCCTGCCCCCTGAAGCAGCCACGGGATGGGGTACCAGGGAGCACATGGCCATCGCAGGGCCCAGCCCAGGCATGGTCAATATTTGCTTTTGATTTGCAAGCGTTTCCTCCCCCCAGATAACGGCGAGGCCACAGCACGTACAGGAGGGAGAAGCACTGGGTTCAGTTAATTATTAGCGAACATGCAAATTCCCCCTCCATGAGATAACAATAAACACCGTGATTTCAGAGAGATAAACAGGGCTTTAAATTTCCAGCAGCCTTTACTGGTGTAAAAATAAGCGTCCCTTATTTATTTAGCTCCTTTGAGAAACCACATCAGTCCCCAAACACAGTCTTTTACTGTCAAGCTACAGTAGAAGCCTTTATAGGCGGCGAAGATCCTGACAGCTACCCCTAGCACAACCATCTTTTATTCATGTTCATAATATAAACTGTATTGCCTCAGAAACAAAAGGATTTAACTCGCTGCTGGCTGGGTGGCAGTGGCCGAGCCAAGGTCTCCCGTGAGGGCACGTGGTTGGGATGGCTTTGCTCTGAATGAGGGCATCCCACAGGACACCACCTCCTCCTAGGGACAGCACTGAGCCAGACCCCTGCTCTGATGCATCAGCACAACCAGGGATGCCATAAGCCAAAATAACAATCCCCCCTCCAAGCTGGAGCCATTAGGCAAAGCCTTGGTGCTCTGCGGCTCCAAATCCCACCCTGCCTGCACAGACGTAGGCAGAGCAGCGGTTACAAGAGTGGTTCGTATTTAATAATGCAATTTATATTCCACTCTCAACATAAACTATTGTAAAGGCACACTAATGTAAAAATACATCTGGCTTGTCAATAGTTTATCTTCTGGATCTGCATCTAAATCCCTGGGCATTCTTGACTTATGGCTGCACCAGTGTCTAATGAATAAAAAGGTGCAAATTATAGGCCTTGCTTTAATGCTCATCATAAAATTAGATGATAGTTGCAAAAGCTGCATTCTCCTGCCCACAGTGCAGCAATGGTAAGCTATAAATAAAGTGTATTTAATGTATCCCAGCGCTGCGCAGAGCCAGGAAACAGTATGTTACTGCACAGCCTTCAATGGATCCGCCACAAGTTCAATGAAGTGATAACTGATCCATCATGTGAATTTATGTTAACTGTCTGCTCGCAAAGTCACGGCCTCAGCACTGTAAATAGCCGACAATCCTTCCAGCCCG
>NW_008682747.1:4124-4438 GCF_000695815.1 Acanthisitta chloris
ACCTTAGGACACCGCAGACAAACCATTATATCCTGGGTTTCCTCTTGCTTTTTCCATGTTTGTCTGCATGGAGCATTGCTGCCGTGCCTTGGTTTACCCACAGCCGAGCACCCTCCTCCTCGGGGCCTTCCAGCCCCATGCGATGCTTTTCCACCTCCCTGGAGCTGTCACATCAGGGATGCGGGAAGCCCAGATGGGATCTGGGGGGCTGGCAGGTGTGTGGGTGGGATGGCTCCTGCTCCAGCAACAGGGAGGGGGGAGAGGCTGGAAGCAGAGCTCCCCTCAGCTCCTGTGCCATGCCAGGATGCAGAATC
>NW_008682747.1:4468-9109 GCF_000695815.1 Acanthisitta chloris
CAGAAATGCTGACTGCATCATGCCTGGAAAACATTCTCCTCCAGCAGAGATGTGTGTCCCAGGGCTGACACCTGAGAAGGAGATGTTGTCCCCAAGAAGAAAGTATCCCTGGCAAGATGTAGTCTGCAGGAAGACTTTATCAGGAAGATGTTCCCAGCAAGCAGACGCCTTTGGGAAGGAGATATCCCTGGGATGAAGATGTCCCTGGAAGGAGAACACCTCAGCAAGGAGACATCCTTGGAAGGAGATGTCCACAGCAAGGAGACGTCCCTGAGAAGATGTCCCTGGGAAGGAGACAACCCGAGAAGAGGATGCCCCTGAGAACTTGTGGCTCCCAGGAAGATGTTCCCAAGAACCAAGTGTCTTTGGGAAGAAGATGTCCCCATAAAAGAGACATCTCTGGGAAGGAGATGTCCCCTGGAAGAAGATGTCCCTGGGAAGGTGTCATCTGCAGGGAAGTGTCCCTGGGAAGGAGAGAGTCCTCCTTCAAGTAGCCCAAACTCAGGGAGTCCCAGTCAAAGGAACCACAGTGGTGATAGGCAGGGGACACAGTGATCCTTGGGGAGCAAAGTGGCACCAGGAGGACACAGGGAACACAGAGCCCACGGGAAGCAGCATTTGCCATCACCCGACTCTCATTAACGCAGTGCTGCGCAGCCCCTAATAATAGCAACAGTAAATTCTCCTACCCAATTCGGGTCCATTTCTATAAATAATGTAGAATCTTTTTATTTACTGACAGGTTGTAAAAGTATCAGTGAGAATAATGTGAAATCAGGCGCTGCTGAATAATTCATGGCAGCGGCTCCGCTCTCCCCGTCCCTGCGCTCCCCTGGCCTCGGCGTTTACACGACAGCACCTTGTGCCCGGGTTTATCTCATAAAACCCAGGACTAACGACCTGGCACTAATTCTTTATCAACCAGGACTTTCACAGCAAGGGGAGGAGGGAGGAAATAGAAAGAAATAAAAATAACCCTGGGTGCACCCTATAAAAAATGCATGGGCCCATGTACTCACCTCCGCACGGAACTGGTGATCCCCGGCACCTCCCATCTGTAATTCCCCCTGGTTCCCACAGCCTCTCCAAAAATTAGTATTAATTAGCAGAGCATACAGCTCAGCGCTGGTATTCCAAGGCAGCAGCGCAGGAGGGGTGGCACAACCCTGCTGGGACATGGGGACACTGGCAGGCCCCATGGAAATGCCAGCAGGACCTACAGGAGCAATGGCAGGATGCATGGGAATACCAGCAGGACCCACTAGAACACTGGCAGCTTGTATGGGGATGATGGCAGGGCCCATGGGGACACTGGCAGGACCCAGAAGGACACCAGCAGGACACACAAGGATGATGTCAAGATCCATGGGGACACCAGCAGGACCCACAGGGATAACGTTAGGACCCATGGGGACAATGGCAGGATGCTCACTGTCCCCATGCCACCCCTAGGGATGCCAGCTTGGAGCAGCAGATCCCTGCTGAGGGCAGATGTGTTAAATTTGGGCAGAAAAAAACGTATCACTGGGGCAACTAATCCCTGTAACAACCTGATCCAGTGTCCCTCATCCCTCCTGCTACTGCCAAGAGCGATGGGGATGGCAGGGACCCCCCCTGCAGCCATCCCATCCCCTCCCCAGAACAATACCTATCCGCTGCTGTTTTGATGTGCGGCACAAAGCCGGGAGAGCTTTCCATGTAACATGATAAAAGCAAGTCCCCAGCCAGCACAATTATTTGATAATTCTCCCTTAACACCCATCAAATTAAAGCAATGTCCAAGGGCTGCCTGAAGTGGCACTGATAGGTATTAAACTTTAATGAGATTTAATGGCACTGCCCTACTTTTTAAGCGCTCGGGCCTACATTTATGAACATTTAATTTCCCAGGCCCTGACCTCTTTTTTTCCCCCCCTTCCTCCCTGTGCCCCCCCTGCCTGCCCGCTGGCACAGCTGGATTCTGTTAGTGCTGGCGGCCACCCCGACCTGGGATGCTCGGGATGCTCAGCCAGCCCCGAGCCGATGGAAATCTCCAGGCACTGTGGGGTGAGATGTTGACTCTAGCAGGGAGCCGAGAAGGAGCAGGGAGGGGGAGCCCAGGGAAATGGAGGGGTGCAGATATGATTCACCAGCAGCAAACACAGCCAAATTTATGGAATGACTTAATTAATTTGCTCCTGGGATGACATGACATTGTGGGTTGGACTAGATGGAGGGTCCTCATCCTGCTGCTTCATTGCATTGAGGTTTGCAATGGGTTTGTTTAAGCACTCCTGGAAATTAAGCAGCTCCCCCACTATCAACTCACTATGCTGGGGCAAATTTGAGGGGGTCAGAACCCTCAACACCCCCAGGGACAGAATGCAGCCCACTGATCCAGTTTGTTGCTGCCCTCTAGTGTGTATGGGACAGGCCAGACCTTGTTGTCACTTGTCCCCCTCCCTATATGTCCCCTGGGCCACTTGGCCACCCAGAATGCTGTGTGGGGATGGCTGCTGAGATGCTCAGAGCCCAGATAGCTGGGCTACCAGAGAGTATCACCCCAGCCTGGAGCCTCACCAGCTCCCCAAAACCCCACTAATGGGCACTGGGGCACACACTGGCACTGGTGAGCACTGGGCATCACCTCCCACACCGCAGCATGGCAAGGCCAGGTTGGATGGGGCTTGGAGTAACCTGGTGTAGTGGAAGGTGTCCTTGTCCAGACAGGGGGTTGGAGTTAGATGAGCTCTGAGGTCCCTTCCAACACAAACCATTCTGTGATTCTATGATTTCATGATTTTGGGTGGTGCCCTAATATTTTGGGTGGTGTACCCAGCCGCAGCATCCTCCAACAAGAGGGGCTGCTGGCATGAGTGCCCACCCACGGCATGAAGGTTAGGGAAACTGAGGCACACAGCAGAGCAGCCACCTTTTGTGCTGGGAATATTCCTCTCCCACCTTCCCAGCACCCACCCCAACCGCAGGGAGCCCAGGAACAGGAATGCAAAGGCAGGGCAATAAAAGGGAGCGTTATCAAGCCCCAGCAGAGCTGACAGCTCAGGGAGGAGAACAGGAGGGAGGGAAAGGAACAGAAAGGAAAAAAAACCCCCACCCTTAACCCCGAGATCACTTATCATTCAGGCTGCATCACGCATCTAGAAAGTGCAGACACAAAAATGTAATGTCATAACATTCGCAGTTCAATAACCTTTGCTTCACAAGACGGCTTGAACTGTCAGAGGAGCTGGAAGGTAAATATTTCAGCGCCCAGGCACTGAATGCAAAGGCGTGGGGAGGGGGTCGCCCTCGGCTTCCCCAGCTCGCCTCAACACGTTCAAATATCCCCCGCCGTAAATCCCGGCCGGCGCTGGGGAAAGGCCGTGGCGCGGATAAAATACGAGCAGATATAAAGCCAGACACCTTTATTGTTCGGCAAAGGCTTCCAACAAGTTATGAACCCGCAGCTTGACCCTAACCCATCATCTTGTTATACGGCGGAAACAAAGGCAGTGCCGGGAGCCAGGGCTGGAGCGGGGCAGGATGCGGGTGGGAAGGAGGAAAACCCAGCCTGGCTCCTCCATGGGGGATATTCTGGTGCGATTCACTCCTGAACCTCACATCTACCATGATCCAGGCTGCCCACTGGGAGCACAGCCCTTGTTAACCCCTTCCCAAGAGCCTCCCTGCCAGGTTATAGGGTGCAAAATTCCTACAGCTGGGGTTAATGGGAGCAGGACCCTGGGAAACGCAGAGCAGGATTAAAGGGAGCAGGACTCTGACAAACACACTGGTTAACAGGTCCAGCACTCTGTGGCATGCAGGCAGGAGGAAGGAGATTGCATAGCCAGAGAGCAGGCAGGGAACAATGGCTGCAGGGGCTGGCAAACCACTGGGAGGTCCAGAGGACATTGGGGGAGCAGAGAGAACCCCCAGTGGTGAAAATCCCCTCAAGAGCACCAGGAAGGTGGTGACAGCAAGGCTGTGTGTCGAAGGGGCATGGTGGGCAGTGTCCCCTGAATCCAAGGGGCTGCATGGCATGGCATAGTGGGCAGCAGTTGTGCCCTGCTGTCCAAGGGGGCTGCATAGCATGGCATGGCACAGTGGGCAGCAGCTGTGCTGTGTGCATCCAAGAGGGCTGCATGGCATGGCACAGTGGGCAGCAGCTGTGCTGTGTGCATCCAAGAGGGCTGCATGGCATGGCACAGTGGGCAGCAGCTGTGCTGTGTGCATCCAAGAGGGCTGCATGGCATGGCACAGTGGGCAGCAGCTGTGCTGTGTGCATCCAAGAGGGCTGCATGGCATGGCACAGTGGGCAGCAGCTGTGCCCTGGTGTCCAAGGGGGCTACATGGCACAGTGAGCAACAGCAGTGCCAAGCAGCTTGCACGGCCTGTGCATGGCACATGTTGCACGGACCTCTCTGATCCAACTGTGCAGCACAGCGGGGGCCAACCAGAAACACCTGCCTGCAGCTGGGCTGGCCCTGCCAGGGGGCAGAACTGCCATGCCAAATACTGGGGAACACCAGTGCCAACGCCCCGAGTGAGCGGAACAGCCTAACGCCACCGGTGCGAGGCGGAGAGGGCATCGAAGGGGACACGGTGAGGAACAGTTAAACGGTTCCACCCGCACAGGGCGTGCGGCAACAGGCAGCGTCGCAC
>NW_008682748.1:0-1206 GCF_000695815.1 Acanthisitta chloris
TCTCGCTCCTCTCGGTCAACAGCGGCGACCGCAGGCTCTTCCCGGCACTGCAGGCACCGAGCCCTTTCCCAGATCCCTGAACCACTTGGAGGGCTAGGGGAAGGGAAAGTCACCACGAAATTGTCGGTTTTCATCCAGAGGGGACCTCCTGGCTCGGCTTTACTGCAACCGATAACGACCAGAATGAAGCAACACACTTGCCATGATTATGCTGTTTGTGCCGTACAGTAGTATATTTTTATGATGATGATATAGCATGGATATAAACCTCACTTAATATGACATGTGAAATAACACGAGTTTTATTGCATTAGTCAGAAAGCACAAACTCCTCTACCAATCTTTCGTAGAAGTCGTGCTTGACAGACATTTTCTCAGCCTTTCAGCGGATCACAAAAATGCTATGGAGGAGGACAACTACTAATAAAAAGTGGCACTGATCAGTCCCTGAACTCAGCAGTACAGAGACAGTCCTTGTGAATTTCCACCTGCACACCGCAGATTGCTGAATAAACAGTCTGCAAGCACGGCTTCAGAGTTTTTCAGTACAGCCTTACTTAGCACAGATCTTACATTGCTTATTATTTGGACTTAACTGCTCTCATGTAGAGTTTTTTTGGAGATCCTAAATCAAGCCAACACAGGCAGGCTGTAATTTCCACATTCATGGAGCCCTACCCAACTTTTCTTTGGGAGTCCAGTATGACCCAACATCTTACTGCCGACCTATCAAAAAGGTCGAAATACACTGCTTCGAGAAAAATGCTATCAGAAAGGAAAATATTTCACCCGATTTTCCCAAGCCCTCATGTAAATCTCATTCTACACAGAAGGATCTGCCTTCTCTGTTAGTAACAAATAACAATTCAGAAAAGATAACTTCTCTAGAGAAAATAGTTCAGCTGTACCTGATTGAGGGATGAATCAAGAGTTTCAAAACTACTCCAATATTTCATGCAGCAGAAGTTAAAGGGAACCTCACACTGAGCCTACAAGCCCTACAACTGATAAGGCAGAAATTTCGCAAACTTTGATGCCAAAAAAAGACACAAAACGAAATTATTCCACGCGTTCATGGAAACACGAATTGTGACCAAACGTTCCAACAGAGTAACGAATGACAGAACCACAGTGACGCCAGCACCCCCTTAGGAACGTCTCAGAGAGAAGGACTGCAAGGGCTTACAGACCTGCAGTGCGCCGGGG
>NW_008682749.1:0-1062 GCF_000695815.1 Acanthisitta chloris
CTTCCAGCGGCAGCAGTACCTGGGCGCCGCCGAGCGCAGGCAGTTGGCCGACAGCATGCGACTCTCCGAGGTGCAGGTGAGCTGTGCAGTGCGCTTGGCAAATAACGAGAGCGCGGTTCCAAATGACAGCATAGAGAACAAGCCGGGTGCCGTTGAAACCTCACCTTTTCTCCTTCCCTTCTCCCCTTTCCCCCAGATCAAGACCTGGTTTCAGAACCGCCGGATGAAGCTCAAGCGGCAGCTGCAGGAGTTGAGGACGGAGCCCTTCTGCACTCCCCCTCTCCCCTACGGACCTCAGAGCGGTGTGGTGCCCTTGCCGCTCACGTACGTGGCCCGGTCACCACCCCTGCCCCGGCAAGGAGCTGCCTCTGAGGGCTTCACCTTGGCGGCTCTGCCAGCACCCGCCCTGGACCTCAGCAGCGCCTGCAGAGCACAGCCCGTTGGCTTTTGGGCAGCACCCTTCTTCGTAGGGTACAGGGATCCCAGAGCTTTCTTGCTGGGTGTCTGACCCTCTGATGCGGACTATGACTAAAGAGAATTTGCACTGCTGATAGATATCTGGGCTGCCCGTGTCTGTAACTGCCTGGTGGAGCTATGATGGAGCACCGAGCAAAACATTTTATCAGAGACACATGGACGACCTGAATCATGGACTTCGGGCCCCTGCGTTTACAGGCAACTGTAAAAGAGAAAGAGTGGGACAAATGCTAATATAAATGGAAACTTTTAATAAACCTAAACTTTTTTCCAGCTTTCATGTGAATTCCTTCCACAAGGATTGTAGAGCAATTCATCCTGTCCCAAAAGAAAGTTTCTCTTTATTAACGGAAACATACACTCCGTATCCAGATTTGTTCTGACCCCCCTCTTCCCTCCCCTCCCCCCCGACTTACTGAGGGTGAGTGCAAAAAGGCGTGAATTTCTCCCTGTCTTCTAAAGCATGTACCCAGCCCCTTCAGCTACATCTAAAATGACATCTTCACTCATGGAACTCTGATTTTAATCAAATATGTGGATACACCTGTTACTTAATACTGGCCTTGCTACAGTAACAGAAGAGAT
>NW_008682749.1:1157-3064 GCF_000695815.1 Acanthisitta chloris
GCAGCCTCAGTAGATTAGTATGGACCTCTTGCCTACGCAGATAATGGCAAGGATCTTGAAATTTCTTATCTCATCATCCCACATGCAGCTAATGGGGTATGAGGGTGATGATCAAAAGAAATTTAACATTCCAAAGCTGGTTTTAAATAAGCGGCAGTAAAGTTCTTTACCACTGTGCTATGCACATTTGAATAATGCTGTAGTAAATTTATGATCCAAATGGCCTGATTTCAGGCCCAAGAAAGGGCTCTTAGAAATGATCCTTGATCTAAGCTGATATAAACCTTTCAAAGTCAATTGTCAACTAACATGAAAAGAGCAATAAAAATTTCCATTACTTTAGAGTTGATGTCGGGTGTTATTATTTCCGGTGCGCTTGTGGTCTGGGCTCCTGTAATGAATGGTCTGAAGATTCTCTGTCAGTATCCTTGAACACACCGATTTTCTTTTGTATACAGGGGCCAATCTGCCACTTGAATACACTTGCCTGGTAAAAAGCAACATTTTGTGCTGCTGTGGGCCCTGAGCTTTGCAGTCACATTTTGAAGTCTCCTTAATAATTTCATAAACAATGCTTTATTTTTCTGGCCTTTTGAGATACTAGTATTTCCTTGAAGTTGCACAAATGATGTGTCTCTAATGCAAGAGTTTCAACTAAACTAAAAAGAGCTCAACCTTGAGAGATCTATTCAGGAATATGATGCAATTTTGGATTAAGGAAATTTGTTGCGACTAAAATTCTCATTCAATGGAGGTTTATTTCTTAAAGTCAGGTACTACTAAACGGCTATATTGATTTGAAGAAGTCTCTCTGACTTTAAAACGTAATTAGGGGTCTGGGATGCCTCCAGAAAGCTCTGCAAAGGTATTTTCCTCTGCTCTAAAGCAGTGACGTTTTAAAAGTAATAAAACAGTCAAAGACAATAAGTATGCAATTTACGTTTAAAAAGATGGTAAGCATGAGACTCGATGTGGCTATTCCAAGGGGATAGTGATTGAAGGTGATCCATTTATAGTCTTATATGCCCACAGTGGAGAATTGCACCTCTTATCCAAATGATCTGCTCACCCCATGCAAAAGGAACAGTAATAACTCTTCGTGCTGTTAGAAGCCGGAGTGGCAGTATGGGGGGCTGGGGAGGGAGGGGGAGCACCCTCTGAAGGGGTGGCCGGGACCGGGGCTACCCGCAGCGTTGCTGGAGCACCCCAGCCCCGGACCAAATGGGGGGGAGGGTGAAAGGGAAGTGGGGACAGGCAACACTGCAGCTGGAACCGAAGGAAGTGAGAGACAGATGAAAGGGCTCAGGAGGAGAAAGGGAGAACAAAGTGCTCCCACCCGCGGAGGGGAACTGCTTCCGTGGGGACGGGATTTGTGCTGGGGAGAAGTCTGTCGTCGTCCCCCACCCCAAGGGTAATAAGGAAGCAGCATAACATATCGAGACCCCAAATGTCGCCAGTGAGGAGCCTCCCGGGGCGGCTCTGGCTGAGCCCTGCCAGTGTGTGTGGACCCCCATGCTCCAGTCCTGCCCTCCCCGTCTCGGGACTGGTAACGCGGGGCCGGAGTCGGTGCAGTACCAGGTCCCCGCAGTCGCCGGGCAGGACTGGTCCGTCCAGCGGGGATGCGGCGCGGAGCCAGCCCCAGGCTGTCTGCCCGCAAACAAGTTCGGCTCGACCGAGCTCCCGCGGTGCAGTTTCCCCTCCGTGCAAAGGTTTAGAGCAAGCCAGAGACCACGGGTGCTACCCGGCGCAACACATAGTGCCGCGATCTTTGCCACTATTTAAGCCCACGGGAGTTGTGGGGACCACGCTGGAACAAGCGGCACTACGGGCAAAGCGGCACCGGCCACGGGGCAGTGTCGGAGGTGGAGGCTTTGCGTGTGGGGTGAGTGTTTGCAGCTCCCCAGCCT
>NW_008682749.1:3107-8395 GCF_000695815.1 Acanthisitta chloris
AGAGGCACTAACGGCACGTCCTATCTCTGGGAGTAAGAGCTGCAGAACGGCTGGCGAGGGAGAAGCCGGTCTGGAAAGGTGCTAATGGTCACTTAACATAATGACTCCTAGGCCACGAGTACGCTCAGCAAGCACATGAGATGCCTTGCCAGTGTTTTGGCAGCGCTGGTTTACAAATTATTTTTCCGTTTCCCGGTAATTGCTCAAATGAAGGAGAAAGGTCATGCTCGCTTGGCTGAGTCCTAGTGGTATCAGATTCCTCCGAATATCTACATGATAATTCCTCTTCTACCTGCAGAAGTCAATTTTCTCTAGAAGGTAACTACTACATTCCAATAGTTTAGAAAACTATGTGAAATCATCTCAAGTTTGCTAAAGCTGTTCAATTCTGGCGCTGAAACGTTACTGCAAGTTTTTCCTGCGATCTGGGAGAATGAAACTCAGACTTCATGCTTTAGTCCTGCTTGTCTGAATTTCTCATCCACTGTATTTTACCGCTGGCAGCAGTAAAGGGACACTAGTGTGAGTACAGGCACTCTGCGCTATCTGCCTCTCGCCGGAGATCGGAGCGGTCTGGCTCCTGCTACGGCACAGCACCCGCTCAACCCCCCCAAAGCCAACCTCGGCCCCCACCCCCCACTCCCCCAGCGCGGGGGGAGCTCCTGCCTTTCTAGCGCACTCTCCCCTCCACTTCTTGTGTCTTTAATCGTACCACAATAACCCCCAATACCGGAATGCCCTCCGGCAGGACAAAGCGTTGCGAGCAAGTCAACTACAAATGGAAAAGAAGGGGGAAAAAAGGAAAAGCTGAGTCGATTAGCTGGGGAGGAGCAGCTTAATGCTCGTGTGGTGAAACTGTCAGAACCCCCGGCCTGGCGGCTTTCGAGGAAGAGACCGTAGAACCCGGAGAGTGGGCTCCCCGGGGAGGAAAAAGGGGAGGGAGGGGAAAATTACCAGAGCGCTAACTTCAAAGCCTTTCTCCCCTGCAGTGCGTGCGCGGAGGGGAAGCAACCTGATTGAATTAGCTCCGCGGGGTGGGGGACCTGCAGGCAGCCGCGCTCTGTACCTCCTGTCCCAATTTGGCGAGAGCAGCCATCAGGGGACGGGGAATAGGATCGAGGTACAACACCCCCCACCCCCCCGCAGCTCCCAGACACTGTGGAGCCACTCCAGAGACCTCTTTACAAACCAGGTGAAGTTATTCGGAGTTGTGTGCTAATCGAGAGAGATCTTGCACTGTCAGGCCATTACATCTAATTGCTGCCCATTATCTCTTTCTTTGATACGCAATTAGATGACAATTAACTTGATAAATCCCACCGAAGAGGGAGAGGAAGAAAGAAGAGAGACCTCTTGGTCTCTGTGTTCCTTGTGTAGACTTTATTACTTTTCCCTTTATAGTTGTCTCTTCAACTCCTTCGACCTAGTGTTATCCTCTAATAGTACCTAGTAGGGAGCTAATCCCAGCATACCTTTGGTATTCAGGTAGGTTAAGTGCTGTAGTTCTTATTTCAGCTCTTGGCTCTTCTGCCTGGGCAATTCTGAACAACAGTGTAGGTATCGCAAGGCCTCGGGCAATGTAGCGATGATGTGCATTCAAGTACTAGTTTGTTTCGAGCTAACTTGACTTACCTAGGCACTTTGTTCATTAGTTCTGCAAGGAACACAGAAAGATTTTCCCCATACACTGTCTTTAATGCAAAGGGCGTATTTGCTCCCTCAGAGCCTGAATAGGAATATCTGGGCTTGCAGCGTGTGAGCCGGCAGGGAAGAGGGTGCAGCGCTGTCGGGTGAGTCAGTAGCATTTGTCATTTATTGTGTGTTAGCTCGCATTGTTCCCGTGGGCAAAGGAGCCGCGGGGTGATGGCACTGTTAAGTGTTCACGGGTACTTCAAACAGAAAAGCATCTATTCTGAAACAATCGGTCTCGTTGATGCCTAATTGACTATCTAATAGCACCTATCAGGACATCAAAGGAGGCGCTGAATAATCGAGTTAGCATTTCTAAAGGGGAGCAGCGGAGGGTACAAACAGCCATCAGCTTGTCCCACCGGCCGGGAGTGCAGCCTGGGCCCTCCGGCCGGCTACGGGCCTGGACCTCCTATGGTCCCGTCTGGAGCAGGACAAAATATCTTGTATTGTCTGCGCTTTTAGCCGTGTTAACCTTCTTCCCTGCAGTTAAGTGAACTTACTCATCTCTGAAGGGCTGCCCCACTTCCCCAGGCTCTCTCCTCCTGCTCATTTGTGCACCTAAACAGTTTTAGGGGCTTTGTCGTGGTTTGTTGTTTTGGCTTTTTTAAAATTTATTTGGGATTTTTTGTTTTTTTTTTTTAAATTTTCTCCTGGGTGGGTTGGATGGTATTGCAGTTGTTCTTACTGCATCCTCTATCATTCCCGCTTCTCCAGTTTTGACAATAAGATACTGGAAAATCTGAGCTTTTCCGAAAATAAATGTGACCTGTCTATGACAGAGCCAGTAACTTTATAGCCCAGCAAGTCCCAGGTCTGGTGACCTAGTACATCAGCTCTTAAACTTTAATAAATGCTACAATAATTTGCTCAGTATACTGTTTTGGGTTTTGGTTTTTCTTTTCATGGACTACTTGCAAACATGGCTAGCAGAAGGAAAGTCTGGAAAGATTTGCCCAATCATGGTAGCAATTACTTGTCTTGAGAAAGACTATTCTTTTTGCCAAAATGTGGCCACATATTTTTCTTATGTGGTCTTGCAAAATGCGTGGGTTTGTATGTTGAAGGTCTTGGCACACCGACAGCATTCCTGGGCAATACAAGTACTTCAGTATTTAGCAAAGCGTAAGCTTCTAGTAACTGGTGCAGGAGATGCTGCAGCCTAGACAATGGGCTGGACCTTCCCTACGGCAATACCTTAATGCTGTGAAGCTGCTACAGTCCTGCCTGTTCTCATGGGTATATGCTCTGTGTGTGCACAAAGCCCCACATGAAATATTCCCATGCATATCAGTGAGATGAATACACCACTTGTCCTTAAAAGTCTTGTAGAGCTCACAGGAAAAGAGCACACTCTCCTGACCTGACGATCTTAGTTGTAATTATCACCTCCTGCCATTAATCACTACACCTAAATTTCAGGGTATCATACTGAGTTACAAGTAAAAACAAGTTATCAGTAAATTTCTTAAAGCAAGCATGTTTTTTGTGGTTGTAATGCTTACAAAATGCTTCAAAATGGGATTTGAAGAAATGGGTCCACTATGTTATTAATATAAAATTTGTAAGAAAAATATATATATTTTGCAATATAATACAATATTCCCAAGTTCTGAGTATATAGAATTACATACGAAAATCCATTATTTTACCTAATATCTTAGATTTATTTTTATCATAGTTATATTTCGCATTAATTAAAAGCTGTAAAAATTTCAAGTGACACAAAAGAATTGAATGGAAGTAAATTTGTGTCTCCTATAAACATCATATTTCTGCAAGGTGAGGGAGGATTTAACTGCAGCTGCAGACTCAGGGTCCAGGGTCATTAAAGTTTCCAAGTTTCTCAAGCTGCCACCTATTTCTGTTGGGAGCTACAACAGCCACATAACACCTCCCACCCTTTTCCCATCTGTTCCAGGGTTTTGTGGTCCACAGATGCAGGTACTTTCATCTGGAGTGGGAGAATTCTAGAGTCGGGTATAAATATCTTGCTAAATAGGCAATTCAAATGGGATTCTAATTACAAAATAAATAAAATCAGCTTTCATTGACTTTCAGCCACGAGTGGGACAGGTCAGTGGGTTCCCTGTCTTATCAGCCAAGCAAGGCGGGGAAATGGCAGCAGCTCTTCAGGGTTAAGAATAGTTTCCTTCTATAAGACACATAACGCATAAATGGAAATGCTGGGCACTTTGGGCAAGCACTGAATGGTTAACCCCGTGCCTGGTTTAATTTTGACAGTTGGTGATGGAGTGTCACTCTCTAGATGGCAGTTTGTGGGTGTCTCTGTAGGGGACTGCAGGGCACAGAGGACCCAAGTCTGCCTCCATTGACATGGCTTTCTTCTACAGGAGAACCAGTGGAGAGGCTGACCTGGTGGAAGTGGGGAACACTCTGCTTGCTGGGTAGGTGTGTGCTCAGTTTAGGAGCTCCTGAGTCACAGTGGTTGTCAGGTATTACCTTCAAACTCAGTTTTGGTGAGGCAGTCAGGCTCTGCAGAGAGTGCATCCTGCTTTGTAAAGTGCACAGAAACAGCAGCAATGCCCTGGCCCTCTGCCAGCCCAGGCACATCCCCATGGCTGTTATCAAAATGTTCTCAGGCATAATACAGTAAGCAATACAGCAAGCAGCAAAAACAAAACTCAACCACTAACAAGCACTAGGCTCAAGGACAACTTGCTGTGGATGACTTTGTGGAGCAGTGTGAGTTTCTTTGCTTGGATTTGTCTACACATGGAGTTATTCAGAAACGGCTGTTCTGAAATAGGTGGAGATAGTGAGTATAGTGGCGTGTATGCTTCAGAAAAGGATGGACCATACACAGGTGGAATAGCTAAGGAACAGTTAGTGCAGGCACTTAGTTCTTTTAGAGGGCAGTGTGTGACCTAACCCTACTTGACTGAAATGTGTCTAGGGTTTAAATGCTCCCCTGTTATGGCAGTTTTGTCTGGGTCAGTGGCACCCACAGGTATGTGATTGTGACCCAGGGAGGGAGTTTGGTCTCCAGCAATATTCAGCTGCCTGGGCGTTAG
Organism: Acanthisitta chloris; assembly: GCF_000695815.1. Taxonomy (NCBI): domain Eukaryota; kingdom Metazoa; phylum Chordata; class Aves; order Passeriformes; family Acanthisittidae; genus Acanthisitta; species Acanthisitta chloris. The sequence goes on from NW_008682749.1 coordinate 7,832, forward strand.
TACTGTCTTGTGCATATCAGCCAAAATGACAGTCTTGTGCCAGCACTAAGTGACCCAGCAGGGAGATCTCTCTGTCGGGGCTGTGCCGAGGCAAGAACAGACTCCCCTATGCCTGCCCTTAGGGGCTGGTGTTGTAAGCAAAGCTCCAGGAGGTATCCAGCTTTGAGTCCTGTGGACTTTGTAAGGTGTTTGCATTGCTCTAGTGTGGGGGCTTTATCGCTCCCCTGGGGCCACTGTGGGGATAAGCCGCCTTTGTGGGATCGGGAGGGGTCGATAATGCGCTGACCATTCCCGCGGCCGTGGAGTTACAGGAACATCTGAGACAATGAAAATGGGCAGTTACGAATATAATTTCTTTTTTTTTTTCCCCCAAACGATTTTTCATAATAAACTGGAGTGTTGGTTTGGTTGGGGTGGAGGGTTTTTTTGTGTGTTAGTTTTTGGGTTTGTTTTATTTTTTAAGAGAAAGAAAATTCACATTGCCTGCGTGTGTGGGAACCTAAATTATTCCTGCGTTTTAGAAAGAAACAAGCTCCTGCTCTGTTAGACCCAGGTTTATGGTGC
>NW_008682749.1:8516-8767 GCF_000695815.1 Acanthisitta chloris
ATCCTGTCAATGCATTTACCCAGTTACAGGCATGAGGATCTCTTCCATGCATCGAGGGTTGGAATGTGTGTTATTCAAGTATTGCTACTGCCAGTGCTGTCGTGGTCGGTGTGGTCTGGGGTGGCTAAAAACCGGGTGGAAGTTGAACCTAAGAACCCAGAGACTGGCTAAGCTGCCGAGATGCTCCTTTCCCCTACCAGGCTTTGCTGTCCTCCCTGCATTACAAGGGCACCGTCCTTCTCGGAAAGCGT
>NW_008682750.1:0-214 GCF_000695815.1 Acanthisitta chloris
CCCCCACACCCAGCTGTCCCCACCTCGGGGGGCTCCACTGCCTCTGTGCCTGCTGTGGTGGACCGGTGAGGTCACACCTCCAGCCATGGGTTAAAAGCAGCAGCTTTAATTAATCAGGATAATTAAGCTTGTGTTCTTGTTCAGTCAACACCGCACACACACACTGTATATGCAGGCTCTGATCTCCCCTCCGAGGCTGTAGTTCCCTTGGCTC
>NW_008682751.1:0-632 GCF_000695815.1 Acanthisitta chloris
CCGGCCGCAACGGGCACGGCGAGCCGGCGCGCGTGCGCTGCTCACACCTCCTGGTGAAGCACAACCAATCCCGCAGACCTTCCTCCTGGAGGCAGGACAGGATCACTCGCACCAAGGATGAAGCTCTGGAGCTCATCAATGGCAAGTGAAAGGCCAAAGGTTCCTACTGGGATAGGTTGGGAGGAGGTGGGAGATCATGGGAAGAGCTCTTGAGATCTTGGGGAGAGGTCTAAGATCATGGGAAGAGCTTGAGGTCTTGGGGAGAGGTCTAAGATCTTGGGAAGAGCTCTTGAGGTCTTGGGGAGAGGTCTAAGGTCATGGGAAGAGCTCTTGAGGTCGTGGGGAGAGCTCTGAGGTGATGGGAAGAGCTCTTGAGGGCATGGGAAGAGATCTTGAGGGTGTGGGAAGAGGTGTGAGATCATGGGAAGAGATCTTGAGCGTGTGGGAAGAGGTGTAAGATCATGGGAAGAGATCTTGAGGGTGTGGGAAGAGGTGTGAGATCATGGGAAGAGCTTTGAGGGCATGGAAATAGGTCTTGAGGGTGTGGGGAGAGGTTTGAGGGCATGGAAAGAGATCTTGAAGGCATGGGAAGAGGTTTGGGGGTACTGGAAGAGGTGTGAGATCATGGGAAG
>NW_008682752.1:0-4493 GCF_000695815.1 Acanthisitta chloris
TTACAATAGTGTTTTATAATAATAATTATAGTAATAATGAAAATATGCATACAGTATATATAATAATTGCATTATTGTTACTACTACTACTACTAATATAGCACATTTATGGCATCTCAGAGCATCTTTAAGGGCTGCCCTTTGCAAATTCCTTGCACTAGTGTGCCTGATGTCAGAGAAAGTCTTTCAAATGCTGTAGGGAGATCTGAACAAAGCTCCTACAAAAAGGTGCTTTCTCAGGAAAGACATCTCAGTAAAGGAGCTGTATACCTTGCACAATTAGGTGCTTTTATTTGCTGTTTGGTAAAGAAGCATAAATAGAGTTAACCTAAAAAAGAGCACAGTACATGGTGTACTTTTCAACCTCTGATGTCTCATGGTACAGGATTGTATATTTTCAAGCACTTATCGTTTTTCCAGTTTTTCTGATGGAAGCAACAGCCATAGATTTTGTAAGATTAAAAAAAAAAATCTTGGCAACAAACTTCCTGAGGTGGTTATTCCCAACATTTCTGCATCTAGAACAGAAGTCAAAACTGCTTTTAATGTATAGTTATTTAAAATGATAGGCTAACTTATGAGCCTGGAATAGGAAGGAGACAAGACCATTTACAATAGCACGTTGTAGCAATTAAGGGAATCATTCATAATCATTCATAAGCCAGTTCTTCCAGAAAGCCTCCAAGCTGTTACCGCCCACCCCTTCTCCCCCAGCTTCACCAGTTGCTTTTTTACTTGATTATGGTGATGCAAAGACTACCCTTCAGAGAGCCAAATTTCAGGACAGACATCCTGTGTTTCCTGGACTTTCACAGCCACTGCTACGCCTACCTTTGATTGGTATTTTGGCAGTTGTGTAAGTAAGAATCAAAGTGAATGTCTGTGTCTCAACTGATGTTTTATCTTTGAGTATTTATTAAGACTTTACTGCAATGCACATTCATGTTGGCACAGGTACTGTTGCACGTAATTCAGTTGCAGTGCCAATTCCAGATTTCAGAGTTCAGTTTTCAGCTTGGATGTGTTGTTATGACACAGTTTTTTCCATGTGGTATTAAACTTAGAGCTGGTGATGCCAAGTGATCGGCTGTGCTGCAGCAGGGCTTGACACTGCAGTGTGGGACTTTGTAGAGCCACCTAATCCCAGGGCTAGCTGAAGGGAGTCAGACTGTGCTCATCCTCAAACTAAAATACTCAAAGGAGTGTCACAAAAGTTGTCACATAGCGTTTAATGACACTGTAGGTGTTATTTCAAGTCTTGCGGAACATGACTTGAGGGATCACACGTTGGAGTTGGCACTGGCTCAGCCTGAAGACAGGCCCAGCTCTACCTGAGCAAGGCTTCATGCCTTTGTTAAGCCAATCTGCGGCTCTCTTCGTGTGCGAGCTCACTTCCCCGGGAGAGTAATTCATCCCCCGAGAGCCAGCCAGCCGGAGGGCCTGGGAAGGAGCCGAGCGAGGAGGCGGCGAGGAGGGAGTTTATCTGGCAGTTTGTCCTTGCCAAGCCAGCCCCGAGCGCGCCTGGGGACGGCAGGAGAGGACAGAGTGGGACCGCGGACACAGACTGCCACCTGCCAGCGGGGACGGGCAAGGGCAGCCTGCAACCCCCTGCTCCCCAAAGCCAACCACCACCACCACCCAGTGGGGTTGTTCCAAGTCTAAAGACATTTGATTGAGAGGTTTCAAAATACTGAATTAATCAGTGACGGCTATCCGTTCTTGAATAAATGAGGGGACACTGCTTGGTATAAATTTAATTGTCCCCCTGGCCCCAAAGTACATGAAAAGGTGGTGTCCTCATGTCTTAGAGACAACCCCTGAACTTCAAACCCCTTTGAGATAGCCAGAGGTGGCAGGGCACAGCCAGCCCCAGCAGGGATGGAGACTGGCACGACAGGACCTCACTGTGCATCACAGTGATTCAAGGAGTATGGTCAAATATTCCCTACAGCTTCAGCTATCCCAGAAGTATGTCTGGAGGGGGATCTTCATGCAGTATGAAGGAAGGACCAGGAAAAGACCAAGAGAGAGAACATAATCTTCAAATACTGATAATGTGGAGAATGTATTACTGACTGTAGAATAAATATGCAGGAAATGAAAACAGGTACTTCTGTCTCATCATTTCTAGTTCATATCCCAATGACACACGTACAGGTAGATTTATCCTCTCCTGTAGACAGCCAGTCATATGGACACCACTGCAGGAAGATGGATGGGAGGCAGGGTCAGTGACCTCTGTGTCGTGCATGCCCCTGGGCATGGGATGCTCAGTGCTGTACCTCCAAGGACTGCACCTTTGGCTTCTTCCTGCTACTGCTTTCCACCACTAACTCCTCTCCTGCTTTTTTTTCAGGACCTTCTTTTCAGCATCCCTTCAATCACAGACATTTTTTTGCTGACTCCCCACTAGGTTGAAAATAAATACCTTTTTGTTGCAGTTGCTGGTTTACTGGAGGAGTGAGAGACCTCAATGTAAAGTGATGGGAAAGGGCTCTCTTGCATTCTAAAAGCCGTAGGAGTCTTGCTTTTAGTTTGGAAAGGAACTTGAACTAAAACCACCAAGAAGCCATTCAGAAAACACTGACTGTATGTTGTTTTGTGATTGTTCCCACATCCCTCATAATTCTCAACCGCAGCTCTGCACTAGAGGCTAGATACACATGGTGGACATTTTCCCTCTTGCTAGCAGTGGGATAGCAGAAATGCAAGCTTGGCTTTCAAGTCCAGAATTAAAGTATTGACAAAGAGTCAGCAAGGAATGTGAGTTTTGAGGGTGTTTCTTCCCTCAAAACAACTGTCTGTCTCCAATACTTTTCCCAATACAGTTTTATTCTTCTCGTGCATTTGTTGGTGTTTTCCTTTCCTCTCTTCCATGCAGGAAATAAGCCTATGGCTCTCTCACACTCTAATATGCTTGTCATGCTATCTGTGCAGAAACATTTCAGACCCTTTGTACTCAGCACTTCATTTCTCAGCCACATCTTTTCAAGAACTGACACCTTGCAGAATAACTTTGAAAATAATGTACTTCATATTGCAGCAATCCTGCATACTGGAGCTCTCTTTAATCATTCCTGTATTCTTCTGGTGCCACACTGTAACATCGATCTTGTTTCTGTCCTCTCGCAGGTGTCGGTTTGCTTGCAGCAGGAACTGTTCCACAGTTTGCAGCAGGGCTGAGCAGCTGCGGTGAGTGCGCACAGCACAGGAGCCCATGGAATTTCACAACAGAACCCTTGCACATGTGGTCACTTTCAGTTTTCAGGTAACAGAAATAAGATCATCCCCTTGGCTCTTTATTTCTATGTTTCTGTTCTTCTATTGTAGTTATATTAAAATAACAATAATTTTGGTTTTATTATTTAAATAACAAATGGAACTGTTTTGCAAGATTTGGGCTTCCTGAAGAGGGAGCTTCTCCTTTGTAATCTGCTTTTCAAAATGTGTCAAGTCATTCCCAGGGCAAGTTTCTGTTTCAGTTTTCACTAGCTTTTCTGTTTTCTCCATAAACCAGGAGGGTTTTGGTTTTGTTTTACAATTTTTTTTTCTCCCTGTGCAGCCCTAGTTTGAAAATTATGTCAGAATCAGGAAGCAAAGGAAAGGTGGGTGTATCACTGCAGGTCAGCAGAACTTTTAGTTCCTGGTCCAGGTATTTTAAGCTTGATCAAGCTCTATCCTGCACTAGCAATTGCAATGTAGACATATAAGCACTCCTTTGGAAAACCAGCTGCACAGTGTTCCAGTTAAGAAAAAAATTATGATGTATACTAACCACCAGAGTTAATGGCAATCTGAGTTCAGCCTTGCAGATGTCTCCTAAAGAATGTGACTCAGTGCTCAGGGATTATTTTTTTTTTTAACCATCCTCATTATACTGAGGTTGGGGAATTCCAGTGTGCTGAAAGAGAAGTTTCTCATTTTATTTATCACGAATTTATGAGGTTTGGTGGTTCCATATTCAGATTGGTTATACTAACTGACCCACTGAAGTCCTTGAGGGGTGGGCTACCTTCATTTCTGCAGGCCAGATGCCTTACTCTGAGAGATAAAGCCAGAAGCCAAGAGAAGCCAAAGTTTAAGTCAAGCACCTGCCAACACAGCTTTAAGCTACATTTATACCATCCTGAGTGGGACATGGTACAGGAGCAGTCTACCAGGGCTTGTGAGAGCATGGAGCTTGCCTTCCCTCCTTCCTTCCTGTCTTGGCTGTGCTTGTACATAACTGCAGCCTAGGAAAGATGGCACAGCCTACACCACTGCTGCACTGCTTTTCTGAAAGGCAGGAATTTTATTCTCCTATATCTGTGGGGAGCAGCCAAAACATGGCAAGGAGCAACACATTTGTCACAGTGTGTCTGATCTGTGCACAGATTGCACAGACACCATCATTAATACAATGGCCTTAACAAGTCCCTAGGTGCACAAGTCTAATGTATGGCTATCAAATGATCTAATAGCAGCAGCCTGAAGGTTTTCCTTTCAAAGCAGCA